>NC_056613.1:5045411-5150411 GCF_018340385.1 Cyprinus carpio | reverse complement strand
TTCGAGTGTGCATGTGTACACCACCCCAATAAACTACACCACCTCACAACAGCCGCTGAAAATTAACACCTCTCTAGTTCTGCTGACACCTGCACACGGGTCAAATACAGCTGACCCCGCACTGACCCCACACCGACCTCTGACCTCACACATGTTCAAACGTATGCAATCAAAACCTTTCATTTTTCCTTCCCATTTCCCATATTTAAAGCTGCTGTGAGTCAGTCATCTGTATTTTATCTTCCGGAAGAGCGAAGCACTGTTTTGTTTGAGTGGCCCAACATGTCAACCTCTAACTCAACCAATCACCTGAGTCTGGGGCGGGGCTATCTGTCTGACTGACCAATGACAGACCGTGTGGTAAGAGCGTTTAAAAAAAATAACTGTTTGGTGACACTATTAGCACAGAAATTCCGCAATCGCTTAAAGTGATATACACCGTTTTCTTTTATTAATTTATTATGATTTTACATAACTATGGTTTGTGGTTACCATGATACCTTTTTATGGGTGTTTGTTATATCCTATATTTGTATGATTTAATTATTTGTGTAAGAATAGCATATAATTATGATGGTTTCTAATATATTTCTATGAGTATTGCTATTGTCTGTAAGCTATTACAAAATTATTTTTGGTACTCTAAACAAAGCTGAAATTAATAAACGAACAGATCAATAAATGAATAAATGCTGAAAATAATATTGAAATAATTTAGTTTAAGTTGAAGTACTAAAACAACTAAAATGGAAATAAAAAAATTCTAAAAATAAATAAAAATCTAATAAAAATGACAAAAGCACATAATAAATTACTAAAACTCAAACTAAAAACATAAAAAAATGCTTGCTAATTCAAAATATTAATAAATACTATAATAGTATTTAGATAATAATAAAATAAAACTGATTCTTAAAACTCTGAAGTTATACTTAGGATAATTAATATAAATATTCAGTTCTATTGATTTAACTGCACTGACACTAATATTGAACTGAACTGAATCAACATCGAACTGAACTGAATTAACGCTGATCTGAATAAAGAAAATTTACTAATGAATAAAATTATTATACAACTGAAATTTAATTCAATTCATATTTGATAAAATAATTATTAGTGCATGTTTTATTAATGCAAAGCTGCTTTGAAATGATCTGTACTGTATAAAACACTTCAGAAATAAAACAAAGCAGTTCTTCAGTGTTGTCGAGCGTCTTTCAGCTGTGAATCTGCAGAAATGAGTTTAGCTTGACTAACTAATACATAACACACCCGTCCTGATGGCACGGCATCATCCTGGGGTTATTGTGTGTGTGTATGTGTGTGTGTGTGTGTGTGTGTAGCGCCGCTCATTACCCTCATTAAAGAGGAAATGATGTCAACAGCAGCTTTCCTCAAATCATCCTGCCATTATATCCATGTGGAACTGCTCAAATCATGCACTCTCAAGATGCCATATTAAGTCATAAATCTCTTGTTAGTTTTATTTTAATAGGTACTCAAAGCACAACAATCATGTAAAGCTGCCAGAGCAGATACCAATACAACATTTAAAGGGACAGTTCAACCTAAAATATGCATTCTGTGATGATTTATACTGTCAAGCTTCAAAATAGGGAAAAGCATAAAAAAAAAAAAAATTATTTTATTTTTAATTTAATTATTATTATTTTTTTTAATTAAAATAAATAAAATTTTAATTACATTTTAATTTAATTTAATTGAATACAAAATTAATTAAATGAAAAGTAAACAAAATAAATAAAAAATAAAATAAAATCATTTTTAATGCTTTTCCCTATTTTGGAGCTTGACTGTATAAATCATTTAATTTAATTAATTTTTAGACTGTAAACAAAGAGATTGCTGGTCGGACACTGAATTAAATCCAGACTGGAAAAGTTCTAGCAAAAATATATTTTTACAGTAAAATACTGTTACATTTACAGTTTTTGGAAGTGAAAATAAGTCATAGAATTTTCAGTGAAAAACTGATGAAATTGACATTGCCAGAATTCCCTATTTGAATGTTTTTTAAATTGTCTTATTTTTTTCTTATCATTTGTATAAATTAGGCTTTTAAGTTACATCTTATGTTGTTAAATTAATGTTTATTGCTTTATTTTAGTGTCATGTTGGTTATCTTCTACAGTATATATTAATATTTTCCTCATGTGATGAGCTTTGATTCCAGTGTGATTATTTGCACCACTTGTATTTTTAGGTGGTTGTCAGTATATTATAAGGGTACAAAACAGGTTTTAGTACTTCAGTAGGTTGGTATTTTATGTACTGTACTGTAAATGTAAGTTTAGTCCGCAAAATCTAATTGAACTGTAAAGATCTGGCAACTACAGCTGCTTTTTTATACTTAACATTTAACTGCTTTTTACTTATTTATTTCTTACAGTGTATCATAAAATAGTCTAGAAATCACATGCACTACATATATCTTAAGTCTGTGCTGACTGTGGAGGGGACGCTGTTTAAATGTCATCAAACAATAAAACTGAGACATCCAGAGTCATTGAGGGTTAAAGTTATAAATAACGGCCTCCCCTGCAGTCTCCTTTCTCTCTCCCACACACTCCCACACACACACACACACACACACACACACACACACACACACACAAACACACACACACACACACACACACACACACACACACACACACACACACACACACACACACACACACACACACACACACACACACACACACACACACACACACACACACACACACACACACACACACACACACAGTGTTTTCTCATGTCACACAGGGTCTCTGTGTCTCTTTATCAGGTGCTGGCTGTGAGATGAACGTGTCTTTAGGGCTTCAGATGAACCTTTGCTAAACAAACACAACCCATCCACCCAAAACCATGCTAATTCACTGACCACCGTCTGTGTGTGTGTGCTTACACTGCCCTGCAGAGTGCAAACAATTCTCTTGTGGTTTGTGTGTGATAGCGTTCCAAAACTCAGTGAGCTGCCACCTAGACAGGAGTTTAATCATCTTAGATCATGAGCACAAGACACAAAGTTTGTTGTGAAAGATACAAGCAGAGCGTGATGTTGAAATGACTAACACTGACTTCATGAGTTGAGGGCTTTGATTAAAGAATCATGGGCAGTTTTCTACACTAAATATGACTTCAGGCTACAGGCTTGTGCAAATAAACTGCTTTTCCAACAATGTAGTCTGATGCACAGCTTTTCTTTCAATGCAGCAGGACAATGAATATTTCAGTATATCATTTGAAAGATTAGAAGCCCAAGACAACCATATTGAAATTGGACATTGTGTTACCATGGAAATGATACATTAAAATATTTTGGCGGTCTCCTCCCCCTTAGTGGGCGGAGTCAAGTGTCATATTACAAATTGCATTACAATCAAAACTTTTTATAATCTTGACAAAAACATCTGAGTCTCAGGATTTCATATTTTGTGATATTATAAATAATATTGACAGAGAAATGTAGACAGTTGTGACAGAAAAATGCATTAAAAAATTAAATGGAGTTTGGATGGCACCCGACGGCTATTTGTGGTAAAATCTCAAGAACCTGACTTTTTTCATATCAACTTAAAATTTGGAACATAACTTATTTAGATATAAAGCTTTCATTTTATGGCAATTTTAGAGTAAAACCTGGTATGTAAAATAATTATTTGATATAAAATAAAATAAAAAAAAGTACAGTGCATTTACAGTAAATTTAAACTTCTATAACTTTTGGATACTTTAATTTTATGAAATAATTCCAGTTCTTCAATAATCTGTTGATTATGTTCTTTAAAAATAAACCTTAGGTCTGTATTACAAAGTATTCATGAATTATTACAATTTAAGTTTGGATAGTGCCTATTTAAAAAAAAATGGGGGGTGACAATTAAGGGGTTAAAGTTTTAGTCATTTTATTGTTTTTGTCAATTTTATTAGATTTAAAAAACTTTTATTTAAATTTTAGTTGTTTTATAACAACTACTTTTAAATGTAAAGTTTCAGTCATTAAGTGTTTTTATTATTTTTTATTAGCAATATTTTTTGAATGACTATATAGTTTTTACATTTGTATTGTTTTTTTACACAAACACACACATGCATGCATATGCACACACACACACACACACACACACACACACACACACACACACTCGCACACACACACACACACACACACACACACACACACACACACACACACACACACACACACACACACAGTTTATGTGTGTAAAGATGTATTCTGGGATTCATTTAGACAGGAACTATCTGATCAATCATACTTACTGTCTGTCTGTCTTTTATTTATTTATTTTTATTTTCCCAAACATCAAAACATCACCCCCCCAAACAAACACATCCAAAAGAAACCCTCCCCCTCTCTGTGTCTCTGGAGAGGAGCTCTTGCGGTCGCTGGCGTCGTTCCCGCTGCATGCTGCAGCACACAGTGAAGCGGCTCGCGTGAGACTCAACTCCCTCGGGCTGAAGCTGCTTGTGTTAACATCTGGAGAAGACAAAAGCTGAAACAAATCCAGCATTAAGATGTTTTTAACTAAAATCCATAACCCATAATAACACTTCATCCAGTGAAAAAGTCCATCAAAATCCAGACACATATTTGTTTAGAGCTGTTTAAACGCTGCTTGATCTGTGCAGATTTCTCTCCTGATTCACACCAGAACACTTTTTCACTGGAGGAAGTGTTTTTATGGATTATTGACTCATATTTTAGTTAAAAACATCTTAATGCTGGATGTGTTTCAGCTTTTGTCTTCTCCAGATGTTAACTGATGGACTGGAGTGCTGTGGATTACTTGTGGATTATTGTGATGTTTTTATCAGCTGTTTGGACTCTCATTCTGACGGCACCCATTCACTGCAGAGCATCCATTGATGAGACACTGATGCAATGCTACATTTCTAAAAATCTGATGAAGAAACAAACTCATCCTGATCTCGGAGAAAATTCGGTGTATTTTTCCCTTAAGCTGTTTTTCATCTGTTTTTGAGGGATCCATTATTAGGTTTGGGTAGAAACGCCCTGTTAGGCTCGCATGAAGATGAGAACAGTCATATTGTTTTTTTGTTGTTGTTGTCCTCTCCCCATTAAAGTCTGTCACTGTTCTTCTGTTGAATTTAATGTTTTCCATGTCAGAGTAATCGCTCTGCACCTGCTGAATTGCGAGCTGATGCTCAGCTGGAGTGTAAATGTGATTTCCAGCCCTTGTTCATTCTGGCTCTTCCAGTGTTTGTAACTTTCAGTGTCATTCGGTCTCTGATTAAATGCAGTGATTTCTAGTCTCTCTTATGCCAAGACACAGCTGGACCGCATCCCTGCACAACTGCACCCAACATACGACTTCAATAGAGGCTCCACACACACACACGCTCACACACACACACACACACACACACACACGCTCACACACACACACGCTCACACACACACACACACACACACACACACACGCTCACACGCTCACGCGCACACACACACACACACACAAAAAAAAAAACAAACACACACACACACACACACACACACACAAACAACCCCACACACCCACACACACACACACACACACAAATCACTTCTGAGACTGAACACGCTGAAATATACAGACTCGTGTTGATTTTGCTTATTCATTTTGATTAGTATGACTTCATAACACATCTGTCTCTGCATGAAGCTGCTGGAAAATTATTTTGCGTTTGCTTCCTTCTTATTTTTGTACGCCATCATTTACATGTGCACCTAGAAAAATTGTTGAATTTGCTGAAAAAAACTTTTTATTTAAACTTAACTCTGTTTGTATCATCTAGAGACCCCTATGACAAAAAAAAAAAAAAAAAAAAAATCTGAACTATTTATTTTTTATTACGCAAAATAATGTAGCAGATACAGTAAATTTGCATTCAAAGGTTTGTGGTTGTTTTTTAAGAGAAATCTCCATTTATTTGATCAAAAGTAAAGTAAAAACAGTGAAATACTATTAGAATGTAAAACAGCTGTTTTCTGTGTGAATATGTTTTAAACTGTAATTTATTTCTGTGATGTGCAGCTGTATTTTCAGCATCATTACTCCAGTCTTCAGTGTCACATGATCTTCAGAAATCATTCTAATATGATGATTTGCTGCTCAAGAAACATTTCTGATTATTATCAATGTTGAACACAGTTGTGCTGCACAATATTTTTGTGGAAACTGTGATACATTTTATTTTTCAGGATTCACAGATGAACAGAAAGTTCAGAAGCACAGCGTTTAATTGAAATAGAAATCTTTTGTAACATTATAAATGTTTTTAATGTCACTTTTGATCAATTTAACATGTGTACCTGATGAATAAAAGTATCAATTTCTTTAAAAAAATCATTTTATGACTTACTTGGCCATAATTTGTCCAGTTTTCTTGCTTTTAGACATTTTGTGTACTCAAAAGTTGCCAGATTTCACAAATGCCATCCACATCTCTTCATGAATTCAGGTCTGTTCTGTGACTCTTTTATTCATGCATTTCCATTGTTCTGGATCTTGTCAGTTGATCTGCTTTAGACCCTCATAAATCACATGCTTGGTGTGGCACCAATATTTTGCCGTATTTTAATCATGCAGACATTCCCGCCCCGTCCATGAATCACCGCTGCTCCGGGGCACCGGATCTTTTTCCACTTCATGTCCTGATGGAAAGAGAAAAAGAGCGAGACGGTGTGTTTCTCATTAGTCCAGTGTGCAGTCACACACACACACACACACACACACACACACACACACAGGGCAGGGCTGATTGAGTTACAGCAGTTTTTGGCTGCAAGGGACTGAAGTGAAGCTCGAGGGATCGGCGTACCGCAGTGTGAGCTGTGAAGATGTTAGCCAGGCTTGGCTGTTGTGTTTCTCTGCTTCAGCATTTATGTGATAGCAGACACACACACACACACACACACACACACACACATAAAAACACTCATCCTGACAGCTCTGTGCGTCTGGAAGTCATCATTACACAAGCTTCAAAACACACTCAAGCTTCAAAACATCTTCCACCTGCCAAAACACAGCTACCCGCCAAAACACACAGAACCTTAAACTAAAACATAACTTCAAACACAAACATATTTGCAAACATGAATGAATAAATACACTACAGGTGACAATTTGGTGCAGATCAGCTCCAAAAGTTGTAACTTTTTGAAACAAATTGATACGTTTCTTAATTGAGGACACTTTAAACTGATGAAAAGTGACAGTAAAAACATTTATAATGTTACGAACGATTTCACTTTCAAATAAATGCTGTCCTTTTTAACTTTCTATTCATCTGTGAATAATGAAGAATAAAATGTATCACAGTTTCCACAAAAATATTGTGCAGCACAACTGTGTTCAACATTGATAATAATCAGAAATGTTTCTTGAGCAGCAAATCATCATATTAGAATGATTTCTGAAGATCATGTGACACTGAAGACTGGAGTAATGATGCTGAAAATACAGCTGCACATCACAGAAATAAATTACAGTTTAACAGAGATTCACACAGAAAACAGCTGTTTTAAATTATAATAATATTTAAAAATATTTCAGTTTTTTCTGTATTTTTACTCAAATAAATGCAGCCTTGGTAAGCAAAAGAGACTGGTAATTGTAAATAAAATAAATATAAATACTGATAAATACTGATAAATATAATTGCATCTTAATCAACACCAAAAGCGTCACTATACATATATATTACCAACATGCATTGCAGTGATTTTACAACAATATAACAAGCATTCTCTAATTCTCTCTTTGTTTTGTTCCGGTCTGTATTGATGTTTGCAGATTTGTTCAACCATCTCCAACAGAATACCAACCAAAATCAAATAAACTCCACCATAAAAATCAATGCCAAATCAAATCAGCAGGCTCTTGAATACAGTTGAGCAGAAGCTGTCATTCACAACATTTCACCAGTAATTCATGATGCAGTGAAACACGACGCTGTTATGAGCTGTAAGTGTATGATCACAGCAGAGCACACTGAATCAAACATGTCCATTATAGATGTGCCACGTTCACTGGTATGCATTTCCATGCATGAAAACAACATGCTTGAGCGTGAACTCACGCACACACAGCTGTTGACGTGTCTCCAGAGAAGCTGTTGTACTCTCTTTCCTATCATCGGGGCCCCACGGGATCAACCGTCCATAACCTCCCACTTCTACCGCATTAAGCCTCCTTAAACAATCCCTCCTGCTGCCTGGGGCTATACATTCACCACGGGCATCATCTGTGTGTGTGTGTGTGTGTGTGTGTGTGTATCTGAACCTTCTTTCAAACATGCGATCGCTGTAACTTTAGCAGCTGGAGTTCAGCCAGAAAGATCATTCTGTCATCATTTCCTCGCCCTCTTGTCGATTCAAACCCGCATGACTTTCTTTCTTCCATGGAACACAAAAGATGTTTAGATGAATGTTATGCAGCTTTTTTTTCTAGGCAACTAAAGTGGACAGTGATGGAAAAAACACATGAAAAAAAAAAAATATATATATATATATTTCTTACTCTTCTTTCTTCCTTCTCTGTATTATTTATTTACTTATTAATTAATGAATTTTAATTTAAATAAATTGTATAATATATAATTTCACCATAATTTAATAATAATAATAATAATAATAATAATAATAAATTATTAATAATAATTAGTTTGATTAATTTTATTAATTAATAAATTATTAATATAAAATGGCTAATAAAATATAATAAAAATTAATAAAACGGTACTGTTTTTTCCTGGTAGTTGGTAGCGACTGTAATGTATATTTAAATGCAAATGTTGTTTTTCTTCTCTCTTTCTTTCAATACTTTAGTACTTTATCTCATCTTGATATCTCATGTCAAAACCAAACAGATTTATTGCCTGTTGTTGAAAAGCTTCAATAAAAAGAATTAAACTAAAAGTGTTACAGCAGTAGTCCATTAGTTTTCTAAAGTCACCTGAATTTACAGTCATTATTCTTCCTCTCTGTCGTTGAGCTCAAATCTCTTATGTTCAATGTTCAGATTTGTCTTCAGATGAATAAACACAGTCATATCAACTACTTTTATGATGCTTTTTACTAATTTTTGCAGCTTGACAGCTCAGAAATTCATGAAGGAAAGAGTAAATAATGACAGAATTTCCTAAAAAAGAGCTAAAAAACACAACAGTTCTTGATAAGAAGAGGCTTCACTGCTGAAACTAAAGAACTAGTGGAAATTAAAGCAGCTTTATTTATTGAAGTTTCTCTTCTATAATAACATCTCGCATGTTTCCCGCAGGTCGTCAGACAAAGAAAGACTGGAATAATGTTGGAGGAAAAGAGCGAAACCGAAGCCGTGGCCAGAGGAGTGAAATGAAACGCTTATTAACCGGTAATCTGAACACGCTCCTCTGACTCAAACTCACATTACAGTTTAATCCACATTCATATATTACACTGAGCCCAGTGCTCAACACCTCACACACACACACACACACACACTAATGCTTCAGATCAGTCAACTAGTAGTTGATTAGTCATGCAACAATCAAGCTGATTTGTTGAATATAAATTCTATATAGAAATCAGAAAAAAAAAATTGTGATTCTTTGTAGTCCCGATCTGAATCAAATTATTTGTGATTATTTGAAGTCCCGATCTGATTCGCGATTTTTTGAAGTCCAGATATGAATCAAATGATTTGCGATTCTTTGTAGTCCCAATCAAATGATTTGATTTTTTTTTATGTCCTGATCTGAATCAAATGATTTGCGATTCTTTGAAGTCCAGATATGAATCAAATGATTTGCGATTCTTTGAAGTCCAGATATGAATCAAATGATTTGCGATTCTTTGTAGTCCCGATCTGAATCAAATGATTTGCGATTGTAGTACCGATCTGAATCAAATGATTTAATTTTTTTTAAGTCCCGATCTGAATCAAATGATTTGCGATTCTTTGAAGTCCCGATCTGATTCGCGATTCTTTGAAGTCCCGATCTGATTCGCGATTCTTTGAAGTCCCGATCTGAATCAAATGATTTCAGTTTTTTTTTAAGTCCCGATCTGAATCAAATGATTTGCGATTCTTTGAAGTCCCGATCTGAATCAAATGATTTGCGATTCTTTGTAGTCCCGATCTGAATCAAATGATTTGCGATTCTTTGAAGTCCCAATCTGAATCAAATGATTTGCGATTCTTTGTAGTCCCGATATGAATCAAATTATTTAATTTTTTTTTAAGTCCCGATCTGAATCAAATGATTTGCGATTCTTTGAAGTCCCGATCTGATTCGTGATTCTTTGAAGTCCCGATCTGATTCGCGATTCTTTGTAGTCCCGATCTGAATCAAATGATTTGCGATTCTTTGTAGTCCCGATCTGAATCAAATGATTTGCGATTCTTTGAAGTCCCGATCTGTATCAAACGATTTGCGATTCTTTGTAGTCCCGATCTGAATCAAACGATTGGCGATTCTTTGAAGTCCCGATCTGATTCGCGATTCTTTGAAGTCCCGATCTGATTCGCGATTCTTTGAAGTCCCGATCTGAATCAAATAATTTAAGTTTTTTTTAAGTCCCGATCAGAATAAAATGATTTGCGATTCTTTGAAGTCCCGATTCTTTGAAGTCCCGATCTGATTCGCGATTCTTTGAAGTCCAGATATGAATCAAATGATTTACCTTTTTTTTAAGGCCCGATCTGAATCAAATGATTTGCGATTCTTTGAAGTCCCGATCTGATTCGCTATTCTTTGAAGTCCCGATCTGATTCGCGATTCTTTGAAATCCAGATATGAATGAAATGATTTACCTTTTTTTAGTCCCGATCTGAATCAAATGATTTGCGATTCTTTGAAGTCCCGATCTGAATCAAATGATTTGCGATTCTTTGTAGTCCCGATCTGAATCAAATGATTTAAGTTTTTTTTAAGTCCCGATCTGAATCAAATGATTTGCGATTCTTTGAAGTCCCGATCTGATTCGTGATTCTTTGAAGTCCCGATCTGATTCGCGATTCTTTGAAGTCCAGATATGAATCAAATGATTTACCTTTTTTTGAAGTCCCGATCTGAATCAAATGATTTGCGATTCTTTTTAATCCCGATCTGAATCAAATGATTTGCGATTCTTTGAAGTCCCGATCTGAATCAAACGATTTGCGATTCTTTGTAGTCCCGATCTGAATCAAATGATTTGCGATTCTTTGAAGTCCAGATCTGATTCGTGATTCTTTGAAGTCCCGATCTGATTCGCGATTCTTTGAAGTCCCGATCTGAATCAAATGATTTGCGATTCTTTGTAGTCCCGATCTGAATCAAATGATTTAAGTTTTTTTTAAGTCCCGATCTGAATCAAATGATTTGCGATTCTTTGAAGTCCTGATCTGAATCAAATGATTAGCAATTCTTTGAAGTCCCGATCTGAATCAAATGATTTGCGATTCTTTGAAGTCCTGATCTGAATCAAATGATTTGCGATTCTTTGAAGTCCTGATCTGAATCAAATGATTTGCGATTCTTTGAAGTCCCTATCTGATTCGCGATTCTTTAAAGTCCAGATATGAATCAAATGATTTACCTTTTTTGTAGTCCCAATCTGAATCAAATGATTTGCGATACTTTGTAGTCCTGATCTGAATCAAATGATTTGAGTTTTTTTTTAAGTCCCGATCTGAATCAAATGATTTGCGATTCTTTGAAGTCCCGATATGAATCAAACGATTAGCAATTATTTTTTAAAAGTCCCGATATGAATCAAATGATTAGCAATTCTTTTTTAAAAGTCCCGATCTGAATCAAATGATTTGCGATTCTTTAACGTCCCAATCTGAATCAAATGATTTGCAAATGAATCATGTAATAATTCACGAACCCGCTCCGAAGTCACTCAGACTTCGTGCTCACTCATGTAGCACGAAAGTAATGTAACGCATTACTTTCCATAAAAAGTAACTAAGTAACATAATTAAGTTACTTTTTTAGGGGGTAACGCAATATTGTAACGCATTTTTTTTTTAAAGTAACACTGCATTCAAACATAACTGTAAAAACAGACTCTCGGTTTGTGATTTTGCAGAACTCAACCTCATTCTCAAAACATACAGTAAATCACCCCACAAAGATCACCTGTCAATTATGATTCATGAAAACTCATTAATTAGTTGATTTGTGCTTGATGTTCTATGAAAACATGCTGCATCTGCAAACCTGCAGTCAATGAGGAAGATTTCATTCTGATCGGCCTGAGGGCATGGCCTTGCACTTGATTGACAGCTCATTAATCACTGCAGATGGAACAGTACCAACCATCTGCACATTAGATTTCAAAAATCAAAAAATCAACTAAATTTTCATTATAAATTGTTTAAAAGACAAAAAACAATGAAAATGTGTGGGTAAAGATGTCACTGTGGCACACGCAGAAAATGAATGTTATAGAAACAATGTTTTCTCAGAAATTGCGAGTAAATCTCACAAATAATTACAAAAAACACCAAGTAACACACTGAATCAAATGTGACATTTTCTTGTGAAATGTGCTCCATTAATCTTTATTCACAACTTTGAAAAATAATTTATTACTTGCATACTACTAATATATCAAAATGTGCAGTTGCATTTAGTATTGCGTATATATTTAAATTAAAGTATTCAATCATGTTTTTCGAGTGTATACAAAAATGCAATGTTCACACAATGTTTTTTTTACACCTCATTTTTATTACTATTAATGTTTTTTAGCTTTAAATTTGTTTTTCAGTTTTAGTTTTTAGCAATTTTACAGCTTTTTTCTTTCAGCTGTTTAACTTAGCTGAAGATTTTCCATCTTATATTAATGTTTTATATCAGAATAAAATCAAGACTAAGAATTAAACTCATTAAGACCAACCTATCTAAAATTATGAATAGGCCTGAGAAAGGAGATGATAAAGAGGAGGATAACCTAACAACAGATTGTGTGCAAGTGCAAATAAACCTACAACTGAACACTTTTTTGTTTCCATATGCTTTAAAGAAGAGCTCTCACACATAACACATTCATCTCTTTATCTAACAGATCTTGAATGATGTTTGCTGAACGCTGAATGAGTGGCGTATCATCAGTAAATCAGCTGCTGTCAAAGCGCTTCAGAGCCGCAACTCAGGCCAGAGGCTCGAATGTCAACACATATAATCACGACAGATCAATTACCGCAGCACTGAAGCAGCTAATATCCCAGCAGCCCGAGGGCTTCACACAGTATCTGTAATTAAACCTTATCCGAGCGGACAGGAGGAGCACACTCCTCGCTTAGCAACACTGTGTCAAAAAACTTCATTAACCCTAAAAATGGCAAAACCATAAAGAGACGTCAGAAAATGTATATTGCTATTTTAAATAATACAGTTTGATAATTTTCTTTTCAAAACTTGACTCTTATATTTGATTTTAATTTTTGCTCCCTTGGGGGTATAAAGTCACTGGAAACAGAACACTTGTAAGGTTGGTCTCTTTTTAAGGAAGACACATATCAGATTATTGCTGAAGTGAAAGAATTTCTAAAAAAGAAAGTATAAAAAAGTAATAAAAGTTTAAGTTTACAATAAAGATAATGTAGTATACAATTTTTTATTATATTTTATAGAAAATAAATATTTTATAAAATATGTTGCACTATAAAATCAAAGCCATATGTCTAACCAAGTTATGTTCCAAAATCAAACATAAAAAAACAAAAACCTGTGATACCTTTTATATCACTATACCAAAAAAAACCCAAAATCTGTCACACACTCAAACATAGTTTTCTGTCACAAATCAATCATTTTCTGTCACAATATCACTTCTATTACAAAAACTTTATCAAATATGGAACCTTGACTGTCAGATATTTCCAACGATATGCGTTTTGTTAAGATTCCAAAAAGATTTGATTTTCTAAAACACAGGCCAGTAAATCACAGTCTATATATGTTTTTATATTTTGATTAAACCCCTAAAAAACTTCAAAGTATCCCCTGAGATACAAACATTTAGAGACAGATTACAAAACATGTAAGCATTTAATTCAAAACAATTTCTCCTCCAACATGTGTAAATGTGTGAACTAGATTAACTTTTATCGGAGGGTGAGTAGATTTCCCACTACATGCAGTTTTAAATGCTCTCTGTGAGCTAAACAAAGAATGTATGAACAAAAGCCACCTCATCTAAATATTCACACCACCCTTTCAACACCAAACCAAGACATAAGACCAACACTTTCACTGCTTCTCCCAACAGCTTCTCAAATGTTTGTAAGATACGTTGCCCCTTTTAGGGTTAAAACAAACCTCTCCATTTTATGTGCTTTAGTGTTTCTTGCTTTTAAAATAAGAGTCTGTAAACCATTAATCTCACTTCTGCCTCTTGGCGAACGCTGGGGTAAACACTGATTTCTGTATTTTCTTTGGCCGTCCAAACATTTGAGATAGATGTAATTATTAAAGAATCATGTCATGTGAGTTTAAATGAACTCAGAACATCTGTGTTACGTCCATCATCATAATATAAATTACATTTGTATTTCTAGTACATCACAGTACTTTTGTAAGAATCGCAAACAACTGCGCAGCAAAACATACCTCGATATGAACCAGATAAATCCTACTGTATCATATTTGATGGATTTCTAAGGCTCTGAATGATCAAAACTTTGCTGAGGTAGTTTAGAGTGTTTTATCCAGTAACAGCTCTTCTAGTGTAATTGTACAAACGTCCAACTTCAGCTGCTGCTTCTTGTGTATTTTTGCTGTCAAATCTTGACTGATTTTTAACAAGTAAACGTAGTAATATCTCCAGATGAACTCTTACTGGACTGAAGCAGCTCAGCTTTACTTGATTCTCCATCAATCATGTTTTAGAGTCTCAAATCTGATCATCAGGATCTTTTGAGGAGCGTTTGTTTCCAGAAGCTGTACTTTCACTGTTCCTCAGCGGAGGAATGATCTTTACAATCCTCCAGAACATCTCACATCTTCTGAGGAGCCTTTATTTCTTCAGCTCTCAATCACTGCATTATATGTTTGGTTCATTTCAATTTTATTTTAATAAAACAGATTATTATAATTTTATGTCAGTATCTGCTGTGCTGTTATAAAGATCTCATTGATTTACATCACAAGAAGCAAAATTTCATCATATTAATATCAGCATCTGCCGCAAAATTGCATGTTATTGCTCCGTTTGAGGGTATTTTTCTGACTACTTTATGTCATAATTATGAAATTTTTTCTCAAAATTATGACTTAGTATGCCATAATGACTCATTTCAAAACCTTGATATTTTTTATCTGATAATTATGACTTCTCATAATTTTTACTTTCTGTCTCATAATTTGTACTGTTTTATCTTATAATTGTGACTTTTTACATCTTAATTTTTACTTTCTATCCAATTATTTTGACTAATCTCAAAATCATCGTGTAGTATATAATAATTATGACTTTTCTCTCAAAATTCTGACTTGGTGTGGAATAATTATGACTCATTATCTCATTCGACTTTTGTATCTCATAATTATGACTTTTTATTCTCATAATAATTACTTGTGTCATAATTAACTAATAACTAATCTCATAATTTGTACTTTTTAACTCATAACTGACTTAGTGTGTCATAATTATGACTTATCTCATAATTATGACTTCATCAAAACTTTTTACCTTACCTGACCTTTTATCTCATAATTATGACTTAGTATGTCATAATCATGACTTTTGTCATAATTTTGACTTTTTGTCTAATTTTGACTTGTCTCAAAATTATAACTTGGTATATAATAATTATGACTTTTGATCTCAAAATTATGACTTTTTAATCTCATAATTATGACTTCTCATAATTTTGACTTTTTGTCTCATAATTTGTAGTTTTATCTTATAATTTTGACTTAGTAACATCACTTAGTATATAATTACAACTTTTTATCTCAAATTATGACTTAGTGTACCATAATCATTAACCATTATATCATATAACTATTCAATCTCAAAATCATAATAATGATTTGTCAATTTTGACTTTCTATCTCATAATTTTGACTTTCTATCTCATAATTTGTACTTTTTAACTCATAACTGACTTAGTGCTATGACTTACTTTTGACTTTCTCAAAACTTTTTACATGACTTTTTATTGCCTAATTATGACTTAGTGTATCATAATCATGACTTATCTCATAATTTTGACTTTCTATCTATTAATTTTGACTCATCCCAAAAGTATAACTTGGTATATCATAATTATGACTTTTAAGCTCATAATTATGACTGTCAAATTTGATCATCATGCTTTTGAGGAATGTTTCTGTGTTCATCTCTCAATCATCACTTTTTGCCCAAATTAATATCAGCATCTGAAGCAAATTCATATTTTTGCTCAGTTTGAAACTCTGAATAAAATTGAGCAGTTTCCTTTCATATTCTTTCATATGCCTTAAAATCTTGATAGATCAAATATGATACAAAACAAAAACACACAAATGCAAACTTTTCAGCAAGTACATTATTTTTTTCTCACAGTTTTGAGTGTGTTTAAGTGTTTAAATGAAGTTTGGAGCACGTGTGTACATAAAAGTAGCTTTACACTCCAGCAAACAATAGTAGTCGTCCACAATAGTTCATTTGTGAAGAAACACAGGCTCAGGTTTCTGTAGTTCATGGAAATTATTCTGAGCAACTTGACACTGTGACTGAGTCATGAAGATGAGTCACAGGTTATTAAATATAAAAGATTAGAGGTCAAAAATTAAATGCTTTGTCTCTGTGGTTTTGAAGTCCTCGGATGAAAAGGAAAACATCTTCCCGAGAGCTTTGATGTGGTTAAACTACAATGAGAAGCAACCGTGGAAACAATTAGACTGTCAGAGACGCTTCGGCAGTAATTAAAGGCAAATGTCTAATTTCCGTTGTTTTGTTTCTCGTCAGACATACAGTCTGTCACAGGGCATAAAACAAAAACATCACAAACACAACCAAACTCAGCCAAACCAACAATAACAATTTAACCCATAACAAACATGTACGTTCTTGACAAAACCACATGTTTAATTAAATAAAACAAGTAAACGAGTATCACTCTGTGAATTTCATATTAGCTGAAGTGTGACTGAGTTTTGACAGCAGTACAGTGCATCTCTCGAGGAGTTTAACTAGTCTCTAGTCACATTTATTACGGTTTAACCACAATGTTTCAGAAACATCACAACATTCACCACCGCATAACATGCTTACCTAATAAGCAAAACAATATTCACAGACAAGATTCACAGACAGACAATATGAGCTTGAGTTGCAATGCAATCAAACCGTTTCTTTGAGATGGTTTTGTCAAGAGTAATGCAAAAAGATTCATAGGAAATAATCAGATGATGTTGAGCTCCAAAAGGACAAAAAAGCATTAGGTTTAAGGTCAGTGGCATCAAATATCATTAAAGCAACAGTTCACCCCAAAATAAAAATGTGCTCACCATCAGGTCATTAGAGATTAGGATGAGTTTGTTTCTTCATCAGATGGATTTGTTTCATCTTTTGTCTTCTCCAGATGTTAACTGATGGACTGGAGTGCTGTGGATTACTTGTGGATTATTGTGATGTTTTTATCAGCTGTTTGGACTCTCATTCTGACGGCACCCATTCACTGCAAAGCATCCATTGCTGAGACACTGATGCAGTGCTACATTTCTACAAATCTGATGAAGAAACAAACTCATGTACATCAGCAAATTTTCAGTGTCAGCTGAACTATTCCTTTAATCTCAAACGAAACTGAACAGTTTTAAACAGCAAGTAACGGTCATTTAATATGCACTGATCAGTATTTTCTGACTGCAGCTGCATAGATCTTGAGATGCATTAGTATCTGGTCAGTGGTAATGAGAGTCTGTCAGCGTCCGTTGCGCGGTTTGTAGATGATGAACTCAAGAGGAGTGAAATCTTCCAGAGCTCGTCATAATTACAGTCTGAGCTCTGGATGAGGACAGACTCATGGATAATATAGGACATGATCATTAATTTCCCTGTAGCGTGTGTGTGTGTGTGTGTGTGTGTGTGTGTGTGTGTACTGATGACAGGCTTTAATGAATGCCTTCAGGTTTCATAGTGTAGTGAAGATGACCAGGGATTTTATCTCTTTTTTTTTTGTTGCTGTAAATGTTAACAACAGTGCTTTAAATGAGATTAATTTCCATAAAGTTTCTCAGAGACGATTTTGACGTGCTAATAACATGATAACTGTAATTAATAGGCTATGTCAGAAATTGTCTCAGTTGTTGTTGTTGGCTAACGTTCTCTCAAAGATATGAACAAATGTTCTTCCAGTAATATTAAGAGAATGTTTGTTCAGTTATCTGGTCTTTAATAATGTTCTTAAGACTTAAGTAGAAAAGCATTATTTATACATCAATTTGTTTTTTTGAAACATTTTAGTTGGACGTTGATTTAATGTTTTTTTTTTATTATTTTTTAGAACGCTCAAAGAACATTTAACAGTAATGTTTTCATATTGATAAAAATGATAAAATGGAATGTTCCCTTAAAGTTTATATAAAAAATTGTGTTTTTAAACGTTTTGACTATTCAAAAACATTCAGAAGTAGTGTTTTTGGGAACGTTTAATGTGAACATTAGAAGAAAAAAAAATTCTCCGAAGATATTTTGTTAGCCGAGGAAGCATTTCTACAACATTTAGAAAAAACTTCACTATAAAATTTCATTCAATAATCTACATTACTTAACATGAACTAACAACGAAGAAAATACAACAGCATTTATTAAAACCAAATATTAATGCAGTAAAAAAAATACATATTAAAATATTAATTTGAATGATAATTTAACGTGAATTTATTTAAAATAATTGTAGGTTAAATCAATAGAATATTAACTGATTAACTGTGAACTAACATGAACAAGCATAAACAGCTGAATTTTTTTTTATTAACTAACATTGACGAACAATTAAATTCAAGTTTATTTCTACAGCGTTTTTCACAAGCATCTTCATAAAAAGCTTCACAGAACTCTGACATGCTGGAAGAATTAAAATGTAATATTTTCTGTTGCTCTGAAGCCTTTTTGAGCAGGAGCTGCTGTTATATAGTGTAAATAGACCTTATTTAATTGTTTAATGTGCTGCAGTTTCACAACACTGAGGTCTCAGAGTAATCTTATGTTTGTGTGGAAGCGTGTTGTGAGACTGTAGCCTCGGGCAGCAGATGAAAGCATCTGTCATTTCAGAGGGAAGCAGAATAAAGCTGATCTCACCCGGCCCGAGTTGAAGAAACACAGAAGACGCTGGAGCCGAGCTTCAGTGAAGAGGACGAGCGATTTGTTTGGAGCGCAGATCTCTCGACGGACCTGTCAGCAGATTAATACATCAAACCGAGCAACAGCTGAAATACACACTGTGTTCTTCTCCACACGCTCACCTGCGCTGGATCTCACCCGCTTCCTTTCTCTGTCCTCTCTTTGTCTGATTTTCTTGTCTACCTCTAACTCTGCCGATCCAGCGATCAGCTTTCATCTGCTTTTATTCTCTCTCTTCCGTCGCTCGTCTTCTCACCTTTCACCCCTCAAGAAAACGTGTCGTTTTCTCATGTACAGCCGTTCATCAGCACACAGATGTGAGCAGTTATTGGATATACAGTGCCACTGTTTGTGAAGCCCTTGCAGAATCTGTGAAAATGTGAGTCATTTTAACAAAATAAGAGAGATCATACAAAATGCGTGTTATTTTTTATTTAGTACTGTCCTGAGTAAGATATTTTACATAAAAGATGTTTACATTTATTCCACAAGACAAAAAAATAGCTGAAATTATACCCCATTCAAAAGAACAGATTCTGCAAAAGGGGTTCACAAACTTTCAAGTGGCACTGTATAGCGGATATGGATTAGTATTTGCAAATATTAAAGCACTGCGCAGATGTGAAGTCTGTATATTACTATATGAGGACTAGAACTTCATCATCATTTCACCAGGATTTCACCATTTAATTTAGGAAAGCTATCAGCAGATACACACAGAAACTTTTAAAAATAAAAGTTTGCTTTACTTAAAGAAATTATGACAGGAATATTTTACTGTTACGGTACTGTACAGCAAAATGCACTTATTATTATTATTATTTTTTAATTTTCTTAATTTTTTTCCATGTTTTAATTTTAACAATAAACCTCTGTTAGGCAGCACATTGTTTGCTAAAAAAAGAATAAAAAAATTCTACAAATAAAATTAAATAAAAAATATTCATAAGGTCCTATTATTTTAACAATATATATTTAATAAATTAATGTAATAAATTAAGTTATTAAAGTTTTATGAATTTAAATGCATAGACATTTACTAGATTACTGCAATCCAGAAAAAAATAAATGAAAAACATTGCTGTCATCTCAATTAATATACATAAATTGAAACACACACACACACACACACACACACACATATATATATTAATAATTAAAACGGTCTAAAAACAGATATAACAAAAAATATAATCAAGACATAAACTGAAATCTTATTTCTTTATTCCCTTCAATATCTATTGTTTTTGTTGAAGTAAATCATTTTTGAAACTTCTGGAATCACAAAATTAACTGTGATGAATTAATTTACCTATATTGGCTTGCTGTGTTTCTGAATATAACATGGTTATAGTTATAATACCACTAATATTATGTGATATAGGAGCCATTATGCATACAGTTTTATATCTTATTTTTCACAATTAGTAGTGTGTACTGTGTAGCATGCAGTATGCTAGTATTCAGAACACAGCCATACATACACTTCCTCTCAAACTCAAAGGCACAATTGCTGGAGCAAGATACTTATTTTCTTATTTTCACATCTGTTTGTTGCCAAAATGCAGTGTTGCACCCGTATGGAGGTGTTCTGTGATGGCTACAGGCAGGATGGATTCAAGTCTGCTCTCACTCCTGCTGTCTTTATCTACTGCTGCACACTGCAGATCCTCACGAGCCCTCGGTCAGCGGCCGCCGCCGGCCTTACAGTATCTGTGTTTGAAGACGATAAATAAAAATGACTTATTACACAATCAAATGATTTAATGCTTACTTACACTAAACAAAAAATCAGAGCTCAGAGCTCAGAGCTCAGAGCTGAGGGCTTCACATGATTTGATGCTTTACTGAGACTAAAGAAAAAGCCTTTTTGGCATCACCATCTGAAGGCTTTCATTTAAATGCCCAAATGTGGCAGAAGTTTTGCACTGGTGAATTTTGATAAAATCATCTTCAGCTCATGCAAATGAATTACTGAGGAATTTCCTGAGGTGATGTGGTTTCACAGGTGCCTCAGATGGTTTCCTATGCAGACAGGAAGTCTTTGTTGAACTTTCTGTGACCGTCTTGTGTTTGACTCAGCAGCTGCGAGTAAAATAATGCATGAAAACTCTGCGTGTGTATAAATAAAGCTGAACAGATGTTCAACAGTGCTCGTTTTAATTGCAGGATTAATTAAGAGATTAGTGTACTTTTGTCTGGTAAACAAAAATGTTTATAGTGTTAAAGTGTTACCAGTTAGTGTGTGCATCGTCCTGCAGTGTTTGTCCTCAAATCATATCATGCTTTTGCCTGGTAATACCCTGGCAACCACCCAGAACACCAGAGCAACACGCTAGCAACGTGTTTCAATCACTTTGCTGTGCACAGCCACCCTAGCAGCACTCTAGCAATGTGCTTCAATCACTTTGCTGTGCAAAACCACCCTAGCAACACCCTAGCAACGTGCTTCAATCACTATGCTGTGCACAAACACCCTAGCAACACTCTAGCAACATGCTTAAAACACTATGCTGTGCACAACCACCCTAGCCACCCCCATAGTAACGTGCTTCAATAACTTTGATGTGACATGACATACAGTCAAGTATGGTGACCCATACTCAGAATTCGTGCTCTGCATTTAACCCATCCAGAGTGCACACACACAGCAGTGAACACACACACACACCGTGAACACACACCCGGAGCAGTAGGTATCATTTATGCTGCGGCGCCCGGGGAGCAGTTGGGGGTTCGGTGCCTTGCTCAAGGGCACCTCAGTCATGGTATTGCCGGCCCGAGACTCAAACACCCTCAAACCTTAGGGTTAGGAGTCAAACTCTCTAACCACTAGGCCATGAGTTCCCCAACTTTGCTGTGCAAAACCACCCTAGCAACCCCATAGCAACATGCTGCAATCACTTTGCTGTGCAAGACCACCCTAGCAACCCCATAGCAATGTGCTTCAATCACTTTGCTGTGCAAAACCACCCTAGCAACACTCTAGCAACATGCTTCAATCACTATGCTGTGCACAACCACCACAACACCACCAAAACAACGTGCTTCAACCAATCAACCTTCAACAACCACCCTAGCAACACCCTAGCAACGTGCTTCAATCACTTTGCTGTGCAAAACCACCCTAGCAGCACTCTAGCAACGTGCTTCAATCACTTTGTTGTGCACAGCCACCCTAGCAGCACTCTAGCAACGTGCTTCAATCACTTTGTTGTGCACAACCACCCTAGCAGCACTCTAGCAACGTGCTTCAATCACTTTGTTGTGCACAGCCACCCTAGCAACACTCTAGCAACGTGCTTCAATCACTTTGCTGTGCAAAACCACCCTAGCAGCACTCTAGCAACGTGCTTCAATCACCTTTGTTGTGCACAGCCACCCTAGCAGCACTCTAGCAACGTGCTTCAATCACTTTGTTGTGCACAACCACCCTAGCAGCACTCTAGCAACGTGCTTCAATCACTTTGTTGTGCACAGCCACCCTAGCAACACCCTAGCAACGTGCTTCAATCACTATGCTGTGCAAAACCACCCTAGCAACCCCATAGCAACGTGCTTCAATCACTTTGCTGTGCACAACCATCCTAGCAACACTGTGGCAATGTACTTCGACCAATTTGCTGTGTACAATCACCCTAGCAACATTCTTCAATCACTATGCTGTGCACAACCACCCTAGCAACACTCTAGCAATGTGCTTCAATTACTATGCTGTGCACAACCACCCTAGCAACACTCTAGCAATGTGCTTCAATCACTATGCTGTGCACAACCATCTTAGCAACCCCATAGCAATGTGTTTTTAATCACTTTGCTGTGCACAATCACTCTAGCAACGTGTTTCAATCACTTTGCTGTGCACAGCCACCCTAGCAACACTCTAGCAACGTGCTTCAATCACTATGCTGTGCACAACCACCCTAGCAACACTCTAGCAACGTGCTTCAATCACTTTGCTGTGCACAACCACCCTAGCAACACCCTAGCAACGTGCTTCAATCACTATGCTGTGCACAAACACCCTATCAACACTCTGGCAACGTGCTTCAATCACTATGCTATGCACAGCCACCCTAGCAACACTCTAGCAACGTGCTTCAGTCACTATGCTGTGCACAACCACCCTAGCAACACTCTGGCAACGTGCTTCAATCACTATGCTATGCACAGCCACCCTAGCAACACTCTGGCAACGTGCTTCAATCACTATGCTATGCACAGCCACCCTAGCAACACTCTAGCAATGTGCTTCAATCACTTTGCTGTGCACAGCCACCCTAGCAACACTCTGGCAACGTGCATCAATCACTTTGCTGTGCACAGCCCCCCTTGCAACACCCTAGCAACATGCTTCAATCACTTTGCTGTAACATTCTTCAATCACTTTGCTGTGCACAGCCACCCTAGCAACACCCTAGCAATGTGCTTCAATCACTTTGCTGTGCACAGCCACCCTAGCAACACTCTGGCAACGTGCATCAATCACTTTGCTGTGCACAGCCACCCTAGCAACACCCTAGCAACGTGCTTCAATGACTTTGCTGTGCACAGCCACCCTAGCAACGTGCTTCAATCACTATGCTATGCACAGCCACCCTAGCAACACTCTAGCAACGTGCTTCAATCACTATGCTGTGCACAACCACCCTAGCAACACCCTAGCAACGTGCTTCAATCACTTTGCTGTGCACAATCATCCTAGCAACACCCTAGCAACATGGTTCAATCAATTTGCTGTGCAACCACCCTAGCAACACCATAGCAACATGCTTCAATCAATTTGCTGTGCAACCACCCTAGCAACACCATAACAACAACCCTAGCAACGTGCTTCAATCACTTTGCTGTGCACAATCATCCTAGCAACACCCTAGCAACATGCTTCAATCAATTTGCTGTGCACAGCCACCCTAGCAACACTCTGGCAACGTGCATCAATCACTTTGCTGTGCACAGCCACCCTAGCAACACCCTAGCAACATCCTTCAATCACTTTGCTGTAACATTCTTCAATCACTTTGCTGTGCACACCAACCTAGCAACGTGCTTCAATCATTGTGATGTGACTGACATGTGATTTGGCTGTTTTTAATTTTTAAGGCTTAAGGAAATATATTTCAGATATTTATTCATTCAGGCTTTTTCTAGGTCAGAAATCACTTGTTATGTTCGGATGAGAACAATTTCATCGGCTAAGAACAAAACTTGAACTGAATAATGACTCTATTGTCTTCTGTAGAGCTGCTTTACAGCTGAAATGCTGTTTCATAACTGATTATTTTTAAATTTATGCATTTAGCAGATGCTTTTATCCAAAGCAACTTACAGTGCATTCAGGCTATACATTTTTTTATCAGTGTGTGTGTTCCCTGGGAATTGAACCTATGACCTTTTGTGCTGCTAACACAATGCTCTACCACTGGGCCACAGGAACACTTTTACAACATTCATGTGACATGTGACTTGACTTAATCTGCAAAGCTCTGTTGTATTTCTGGAAGGGTATTTTTGTTCCCACACTGAAGCTTGTCTAGTGTAAATCTGTGTTTTTACTTGTTCACAAGCTCTATTCTGACCGACTCACATGTGCTATACATCTGTGTAAATGTGTGTGTGTGTGTGTGTGTGTGTGTGTGTAAATGTGTATGTGTGTGTGTGTGTGTGTGTGTGTGTGTTTGTATTCTCCTCCTCACTTGCTGACTCACTATGTGGTTTTCTTTGCTAAAGCTCATTAATGACTCTGAGCATCTGAGTTTATTATTCTAACTTAATGTGAGCTTAATTTCCAATAAATACAGCAGTGACTGTGACTGTGTGTGTGTGTGTGTGTGTGTGTGTGTGTGTGTGTGTGTGTGTGTGTGTGTGTGTGTGTGTGTGTGTGTGTGTGTGTGAATGTATAAGACTGAACGGCTGGTGTCACTTGTTGTTGCTCAGAAGTTGCTCTATTATATCTCAGGGGACTCAGTTATGTTTCATGCATGCATTCAGTTTTTCTCAGATGTTTCTGACCCAGTGATCACGGCAAAACATGATGCTGTTCCTCTGTATTTCTGTCTTGTTTTCCAGTACAAATGTCTAAACATTCCTCAATCAAGATACATTTGCTGGAGATCCAAAATTACTTAAGAGGTTTTTATCAAAATTATTAATCAAAATGATGAAACAGTCTTTGCATGCAAAAAAAAAAAGGTCAATTTATTTATTTATGCATGCATGCATAAGCATTTATTGGAGATGCAAAATGACTTAATTTTATTTTATTTTTTAAATAGGACACATATCTTTGCATTCATTTGTTTTCTACTGAAAAAAAATCATTTTATGTCCATTTATTTATTTATGCATGCATGAACATTTAGTTGAGCTGCAAAATTACTTAAGTTTTTTCATCAAAATTATAAAAAAAAAATATATAACATTTATGACATATATTTGCATGGATTTGTGTTTCATTAAAAAATATATAATATTTATTTATTTGAGATTCAAAATGACTTAAGTTTGGTTTTCATTAAAAGTGTTACAAATATCAAAATTACAACATCTTTTATGTAACACTTGATGGATTAATTGATTATTTATTAATTCATTTATTGATTCATTCATTTAATGCATGCATGCATTTTTGTTCCACTAAAATATATTTGATGTCCAATTATTTATTGATTTACTTATTTATTTATTCATTCATGCATGCATGAGCATTACTTGAGATGCAAAATGACCTCAGAAGTTTTGCTTTCAAAAAATATAAAATTAAGAGTTATTCTTGAAACAAATGTGGTCATTAAGCTTAAATCCACCCCATTCCCTCACATCAGGTCTGAGGGCAGAGGACTAAGAGCGAGTGGACATGTTGTGTGAGTGTCCTGAAATGACCTCGCAGCGCTCATGTTATTGTTCAAACCCATCCCAGATCTCGTATCAGATTTCCCGAATCTCTGCCAACAGAAACAGCCCCTCTTTCCCTCTTTTCCCTCCCTCTCTCGCTCTTCACTCCCGTCTAACGCTGCAGAAATGACTGACATCTAAAACACTTCCAGAGGGAAAGACAAGCGCACTGACATCCTCTCATCATGTTTTCTCAACACTTTCAAAGGGAACCCTACAGATGAATCGACACGGCTCCGTTTGAGTCTGTTTTTCTCAAACGCTGTGTTTTGGTTGAGTTCAGGCTTTCATACAGAGCTCATTATGAGTCTATTCAGGTCTGACGGACTAATGATTAAAGATCATTAACACACAGACTCAATGATTTCATTCCACTTGAACTAAAGGCCAGTAAAGGTGCAGCTCACACATAAGCATGGTGAAAAACATTACACACGGCAACTAATGTTATTTAAAAACACATCTGGACAACAATAAATGAAATACATCATGTCAGTTTTCAGTGGTCAGATTATTTCTACTCACTTAATATAAACTCAACCAATAGTTTATTTATTTCTTTGACTTTCATTAGTCAGAATATTGCTACTCGACTTCTATATAAACACAAAGCTATTTATTCTCAATTGTAAGTCGCTTTGGATAAAGGCATCTGCAAAATGACTAAAAGTACATGTAAACCAATTGATTGATTGATTGACTGATTTACTTTGGTCAGAATATTGCTACTCACACAATATAATTTAAACTCTAACCTATTCATTCATTCATTCAATCAATTATTTATTATCCATGCATTTGTGTTCCACTGAAAAAATATGATGCAAGTAAATATTTACAGTTGATACTTTGGGCTGAGCTATTTCTTTACCTTTTCATATTGGGACTGAGAGTGTACATTTCAAAACACAAGAATGAATGGTTATTGTTTCAGTTCTCAGATTCAGATCTACGAGCTCTCGGGTTTGCAACATTTCTACTTTCATAAAGCTTTGTTCTCGTATGTTGTCGAGTTGTTTTTGTGGGGAGCGTCTCACACTAACAGTCCCACCCTGATGTGCGTGATGTGCGCGACCTTCTCTCCTCACCACAGACACACCCACCCACACACACACCCACACACCCACACACACACACACACACACACACACACACACACACACACACACACACACACACACACACACACACACACTTATCAGTGTGTTTGGTCAGAGTGTCAGACGGGCGTCAGACAGGTCTGTGTCTGGAGGTACATTCACACTGTTCTCAGCCTATATTCTCATGTGGAAAGCTCTCAGAGTTATTAATATTATTAGTGTCTGGTAATAATATAACTTTGTGTCTGTGTCTGTAAGGATGAGGTGGGTTTGTGAATCTGCTGACTTCAGCACAAATGGCTCTGAGGTCACAGCAGGTCAAAGCTGCAGAGAGCCACCTCTCCTATCTTCCCCTGTTTCTTTAGCACATTACATGCATGTAAACAAACAATCATGTAAGAAACTAAAAGACTGTAACAGCACCTTCAGTTAAAAACAACATAATTAACATTATTTATGTTTGATGTGCAACTGCTGTTTATTTGAAAGGTTGTGGGTTCAAAACAAGTGAACAGCATTACCACAGAAAATCATTTGGACTCGTAAGCATGAATCATATCTGAAGTAATGAACTTACTAAGCCCATGCAAATACATCTGGAAGATGTTTTTATTCATTGCATTTGATCACTGCATGCATTTCCTGGGAATTGAATATACAATATATGTATTGATTACTTGAAATAAAATTTCAAATGCAACTGCAGCTTTAATAATCTCCCAGTGTCATTTATGTGCAGAAATAAGCATGCATCTCTCACGAGAAAACGGATGTGAATGCACACACTCCTAATCTTGGCCACGTCTTACATCTGTATGAACATCTGTACTGAAGCCGACAGACTGGTTCTCAGACCCATATCAGCAATAATGACAGATTATAGAGTCTCACATCTCTGATATCTGATGAACGGGAGGAAACATTGAGAGTTTCCCAGCAGCACCTGGGTTCGAGCGCGAGGTCAGAGAGCGTCTCATCTGTTGAGAGGATCTGTCAGAGAGACGGCAGGACAAAAGACGCTCACAGCTGCAGTGAAACACGGAGAAACACGCCCTTCTTTATAAAACCACAGGACTGAGCACTTTCACATTAGTGCTTCCCAGAATGCATCTGAGTGTCACAGAGTGCAACGATCTGAACTTAAAAATCCATGTTTTCAATAGGGAATTGATATTTAATGATAACTTATAAATCTTTAAAGATGCATATGCACTGACATTCAAAAGCAGAAGTCTCTTCTGCTCATCAAGGCTGCATTTATTTGATCAAAAATACAGAAAAAAACCTAGTGTTGTGAAATATTATTAAAATTTGAAACAGCTGTTGAATACGTGAATATGTGTTAAACTGTAATTTATTTCTGTGATGATCAGCTGTATTTTCAGCATCATTACTCCAGTCTTCAGTGTCACATGATCTTCAGAAATCATTCTAATATGCTGATTTATTATCAATGTTGGAAACAGAAGGGATGCGCACATTACTGCTAAATTCTGAAAAAACAGAGGTGTTAATTATCGGTCCTAAAAGCTCTGCATGTAATAACCTAGAACGCTGTCTAAGACTTGATGGCTGCTCTGTCAATTCTTCGTCATCAGTTAGGAACCTAGGTGTGCTATTTGATAGCAACCTTTCCTTAGAAAGCCACGTTTCTAGCATTTGTAAAACTGCATTTTTCCATCTCAAAAATATATCTAAATTAAGGTCTATGCTCTCAATGTGAAATGCAGAAATGTTAATCCATCCGTTTATGACCTCAAGGTTAGATTATTGTAATGCTCTATTGGGTGGTTGTTCTGCACGCTTAATAAACAAACTCCAGTTAGTCCAAAACACAGCAGCTAGAGTTCTTACTAGAACCAGGAAGTATGATCATATTAGCCCGGTTCTGTCAACACTGCACTGGCTCCCTATCAAACATCGTATAGATTTTAAAATCTTGCTTATTACTTATAAAGCCCTGAATGGTTTAGCACCTCAGTATTTGAACGAGCTCTTGTTACATTATAGTCCTTCACATCCGCTCCGTTCTCAAAACTCTGGCAATTTGATAATACCTAGAATATCAAAGTCAACTGCGGACGGCAGATCCTTCTCCTATTTAGCGCCCAAACTCTGGAATAACCTTCCTAACATTGTTCGGGAAGCAGACACACTCTTGCAGTTTAAATCTAGATTAAAGACCCATCTCTTTAACCTGGCTTACACATAACACACTAATACACTTCTAATATCCAAATCCGTTAAAGGATTTTTAGGCTGCATTAATTAGGTAAACCGGGAACCGGGAACACTTCCCATAACACCCATGTACTAAATAAATAAAAAAAAGAAATCCACCCAAACAAAAATCTGTTTCTCTGTTATTCCGAGGTCACCGTAGCCACCAGATCCAGTTTGTATCCAGCCCAGTCAGAGGGTCACTGCAGTCACCCGGATCCAGTATGTATCCAGCCCAGATGGTGGATCAGCACCTAGAAAGGACCTCTACAGCCCTGAAAGACAGCGGAGACCATTACTATAGCCCCATAACCAGATACCCTGTAAAGACCTTGTCTCAGACAACCACCGGGACATGACCACAGGAAACAGATGATTCTTCTGCACAATCTGACTTTGCTGCAGCCTGTAATTGAACTGCTGGTTTCGTCTGGTCAGAGGAGAACTGGCCCCCGACTGAGCCTGGTTTCTCCCAAGGTTTTTTTCTCCATTCTGTCACTGATGGAGTTTTGGTTCCTTGCCGCTGTCGCCTCTGGCTTGCTTAGTTGGGGACACTTCATTTACAGCGATATCGTTGACTTGAATTGCAAATTATTGCACAGATACTATTTAAACTGAACTGAGCTGCATGATGACATCACTGAATTCAATGATAAACTGCCTTTAACTGTCATTTTGCATTATTGACACTGTTTTCCTAATTAATGTTGTTCAGTTGCTTTGACACAATCTGTTTTGTTTAAAGCGCTATATAAATAAAGGTGACTTGACAATATAGTGTAATATCTGTCGCACTGTACAACAGTAATTACTGTTTTTGCATTATTTTTTAGAGTTGGGGTAGGTGTAAACATTCATAAAACACAATCTAATAGATAGTAAATGTAATTTATTGTTAGTTTCCGGTTGTAGCTGTCGGGCAAGATGGCAGATTTGGCGTTATGATTGGTCAGATCGCCTGTCAATCATGCTCTTTGCGAACGGTCAATTTCTAGTAAATTCCACAAATAATAATAAAAAAAAAACAGCTAGTAACACATGGATTTGTGAAGTTTTTAACTAAAAATATTAAATAGTACTTTCTTGTAAAACATCCTCCAATAAGGTTTTTTTTTTTTTTTTTTTTTTTAAATCAGTCTCTTTTAAAGTACACAACAAACTTGCTAAAACGTTAAATTTTAAATGAAAATGGAAAATATAAAAATGAGAACACATGAGCAGCACTGTTGCACTCAAATGTAAACATTGTTTCCATGGCAACAAAACCTAAGACACAATATTCATTCTGAAACAAGTGCATTCAGTTGTTGTTCAGTTAGTTTCCATGGCTTCAAATGTTTCATTCAATCAGATCTGAGATCCGTTTATAATATACTGTATAGCGTGAGATGTGTTTCTCTCTTTATGTTATTGCACATCACCACACACAACCACGAAAAAAAAAAACCATCTTGATTCTGCTGAAGACTCACAGATGAGTGCGTGTGTATTTACATTCTCTGTGCATTAGCTGGTGTTCATCTGAGACATTGATGATTCATGATGCTCACATCAGCTGAACGGATCAAACTCTGCCAGAGCCGTCATGCTTTAATTCAACATCTACAATAACAACCGGATGGTTATTTTTAGAAACGTGCGTCTCGCTGTCAAACAGGATCTCAAATCCCAATCTTTGCATTCGCTCAGAACAAACAGGATGCAGAGTTACAATTTGAATTTAAATGCAATGAAGCAGAAATTAAATTAAAGCTCAATGAAATGTAGTTCAAGTCAAGTCAAATTCACTTATCCAGCGCTTTTCACAATATACATAGTTTCAAATCAGCTTTACGGGAACATGATCTAATGAATTATCAATGAACTAGATGTCATGAATTAGTGTCTATATGGGTTTTACCTGATCTCGGATCAGTTTTATAAATTCATAGACATTTGTAATCACACATTTGTGTATAAAAATGAGAGAAGACATGAAACTGCTCTTTTAATTCTTCCAGATGAATAATATAAAATTGCGTTAATTATTCTTGAACTGACTAAAGTATTTAAAGGGAGAAGGTTACATTAAAAACATATATTTTAAGGTTAGATGTTACCATGTTTTGTATAGAATTGTTTATAGTCTCTACAGTATTTAAAGCAAATGCATCAGAATTATCTGTAATAACATTTCATAAAAGTTAAGAGTAATCTCTTCAGTGGAGAAGAAATTAAATTACAGTAACTAATTGTTTAGTAATGCATTACACCCAACAATCTTTTTCTCCCACAACTAATCCAAAACATTTAATAAACAAACACTTTATTTCAAAAGATTGATTCAAAGTTTCGAAATGCTTCAAAAATGATGATATAAAATTCAACGGGTTTATGGGTTTTGTCCCACAAAAAGCAGTCAATGACACATCTGAAGGAAACTCTAGCGCCCCCTTGAGTCGATGCATGTCAGGTCCGCACGATGTGATCATGCACTCGATCAAACATTGGTGTTTAATACTCAGTGTCAGAGACTGTTCGAACACTAAACACTATTAGCACTAGTAGTAGTGATGGCTAGCTGTACACAGCCCTGACTGTCTCTCTCTCCGTCTCTCCGTGCTTGAGATGTTGCTCTTGGCTCTCCGCCGAACTCAGGCTTTCACCATTCAGTGATTGTTTTTCTAGCGTTTTCACTCTCTGGCTCTTGCGTTTCAGGCTGGACTCCAGAAGAGATTCGTGCTGAGAGAGACACACAGCTGCCACCTCTGAACCGTAGATGGAGTTTTTTCTGTTTTCATTTATTACTCTGTTTCTAACTGTGGGCTCGGGGAGTCTATCTGGCTTTAATTCTGGGGTTTTAGATTCGCTCTTGTACCTTTGTGTTGCACAGAATCAAACAATCTGCCTTACAGCAAAATCGGAGAACTGTAGCACACTCGTTTATGTCTGAAACACGATCGTCTCTATCTGATCACATTCAGTGACCCAAATGACAGAGAAAAGACACTCAGACGTATTTAAGTGTCACTTAAGTGTTAAAAAACTTTCTGGCATCACTGATAAGTGCGTGAAAATAAATAAGTACTTTTTAAAAAAAATTAAATATATATATTTAATATATTTGTTAAATGAAAGCAATTAATTAATAAATAAATATTAATATAAATAATACATAACTCTAACACATTCCTCCCTGTCTATATTAATCTGAACGCCCCCAACGCCCCCAACCCCTGCACCCCTAGATGACCTTTGACCTCTGTGAGCATGCATTTAAACTGTCAGCTGCTGAACACGGTTGTAGATTTCATTAATATTTTGAATGTTATTTTTATATTTCTGTTTGTATTTTGATCCGTTAAGGTTTTAGACATTTTTGTTACATTTTGTAACTTTTAGTAGTTATTGTGTGTCAGTAGTTTTTATTAGCCTACTTTATAATCAAAACTCTGTGATCTCAAAATGATCTCATTAAACATTTTACATCAAACTGAGATCAAATTACATTATTTTTTATAGCTCCATGTCCTTACTGTGTGAATACTAATGACTCATTTGTGTCTGTTTTTATTTCTCGGGAACTTTAGGAGAAACATCTGAGATGAAGTTGATACAAACAGGTGAATGAAGTGAGATCAAACAGACTTTCTGAGACCTGCTTCTCAGATGAAAAAAAAAAACACATCTGTCTCTAAGATTTTAGAAGAGATCTCGACAACGTCTCAAACTGTGCTCAAATTCATCAGTAATCAAAGCTCAGAGATCTCAAAATGAACACTGTATCAAATTGAGATCAAGTGATCAGTTTCATCTTGGATAGGTATTCTTTATATTTCTCCTCACGACATCTAGTTCTATTTATCTTGTTTTTTCATCAAACACACAAAATATTTACTCAAGTAAATGTTAAAATGATTGATTTGGCATCACGCTTTGCAAAGTGCCGTATCCTTGTGGAATTATGAACAAATACACATCCGCACACTTGGCAAAACATCTCTGCCTCGTCTCGGTTTACACAATCCCTCGCTGAGAGAACCGTCAACCCCTGCTGGACAAACAAATAAATTTGTCCCATGTGGCATCCCACCAGATCACGTTTCTCCACTGCTGTTTGTGATCCACGCCGGGGTAATCAGCCTCACCCCAGGAAAAAACAGCTGAAAGAAAGTTAAAAATAAGTCTCAGCAACCTAACAGCAACCTAAATCAAAGCCGTCCCGTAAAGAGAAAGTCAGCAGAGGTTGTGGGACTGTGTCAGTCACTCATGAGAGATGTTTAGTGTTGGGTGGACACTAATGATTAACCCAAACCTCTGGGGCCTCATGTAGAAAACTTGACATAGATTTCATCCTAAAAGTGTGCATACGCACAAAAGCTAGATTTTCAGATTTATAAAAGCATGCGTAAGCCAGAACCTGCGCAAAATTCCCTTTGTAATACATGAGATAGGCCTTATTTTTTATTTTTATTCATTCGCAGTCTGACTCACTGCGTCAATAACAAAACATTTTGAAAATAAAATGTGCATATTTAAAAGTTTCCTTCAAATCACAATATTGTGAGAAAATCACTTTCACAGACTTTTACATTAAATGTTCCCTCCTGGTGGAATGACCTGCCCAATCTCCAACACCTCTCTTTCATCTTTATTTGACCCTCTAACTCTCGCACTCTCTATTCTAATTCTATTCTTTTAGACTTGAACATTTACTGCTTGTTTTCTTTTCATTAAAAACAAAACAAAACAACACTAGCGTCTCTATTCTTTTTCTATTCTATCTATTTTCTTTTTATTGATTATATAATAATAAAAATAAAAACACTTGCTACGTGTACTACTTTGAAGCTAACAGAGACTTGTTATAGCACTTGTGTACGTATGGTGTGCACATATTTGCACCTAGTTTATTCTTTATAAATCCAGATATGTGTGTGGAAAATTGCAACGTTTATACATCAGGCCCCTGGACACAAGCCAACCGCATTCATGCTGATTTTACCCCCCGGCGTCAGGAAAATCACCGTCACACGCCTTTGTTCCCGAGTCTGAGAGAACACTGACGCTCTGTTCCACCAGGACTGAGTTTCTTTACATTGTTGGGGTTTTTTTCAGCAAAAAAAAGCACGTTAGCAGCCAGTCGGAGTAAAACTACAGCTTTAAAACAGAAGAGTTTCGCTTTGATTATGCCTGTGGAAATGTGACAGATAATAACTGTTTTGCCTTTCTGTGCTCTATTTTATTTTATTCTCATTATTTATGAATTTATATTTTGCATTTATGCATTTAGGCAAAAAAGAAGGTCATGTTGTGACTGAAGAATTACTGTTAAGCAGATAGTAATTGTGCATTTGATTGTTTGACAGATAACTACTGTACTTTCAATGCATGTCTAACATTCATTTATAGAGGATGATGAGTTCATAATCCAAGTGAGAAAGATAGTGATAGTTCTATTTACAGATGTCTTGCCACCACAGCAAACAGAGCAATTTTGTCTTTACAGTCCCAATACTTATGGAGGCCACTGTGTGTGTGTGTGTGTGTGTGTGTGTGTGTGTGTGTTAGGGATTTAACAATATTATCAATATTGCAATAGCAAAATTGTCTCTATATTATTGTGGTCGCATGATGATGTGAAATGATAGATCTTCCGGGCAAAAAATGTAGTTTTTAAAATATATTTGTTTTGGGCCAGTTATGTTTAGGGCATAGTATCTGTCAAACAAACTCAAGCCTAAAGCACAATATGGCTTAATCCCTTCATCAAGTCTGTTTTTACTGAGACAATACATCACAAATAAAAAGAGGGTTGAGTCCCCTTTAAAGTTCAAGTCAATTCACTGACTTTTTTCTGACTTAAGTTTTTTAGTTAAGAAACATGTGTTGCAGCACTTAATTTTGAACTCTCAAAGTGCACTAGAATAATTTCGTAAGAATAAATATCGTATCTTGGACTTCATATCGCAATAATATCGTATCATGATATTTTGATATCGTCAGATATTACTCAGCAGACTCCCTCCGTGATGCATGACAGTGAAGTGTTCTGGAGAAACACTCGTGTTTGTCATCTCTTAAAGCTTCTGGACCCCTCAGATGTCACGAACTGAAGCCCCAGTCTTTGTTCCGCAGGTCACTAAATGGATTGAAGTCAACGAGAGCTAATCTCGGCCATCTGACTCGCTCGGGCCTCGAGGGAAGATGCCAGTGCTCCGGAGGACAGATAATATGAGTTATTGTTTGAACGTGTGCTAATTCGGTCAAAGCCTGAGAATTATGACAGGTCAGCGGTTGCCAAAACAATAGTCTTACGTCTGGCTTTCCTATGATTATTTACAGCGAGTCTTATCTCTTGTTTTGGATAAGCGTTTGCAGCGCTTGCTACTCCAGCTCTCCTCTCCCAAAAACACTTTAATGTTTTCAAGAGAAAAATATGACAACTCGGCTAAGAATAAATGTGTGCAAAGTCCATATAATTAAAAAAAAAAACTTTACTACATGTTTAAAGTGCATTAAGTTTTAAACAAAGGTTTTCAGACAGACAAATGAGTAGGAAGTGCTTACGCAGACCGTAACTGTAGCCAAAACAACAGCACAGATAGTCAACATTTGTCTAATTTGCACTGTAAAACCAGAAACATCCTGCAATGTCTAATACTTCTTGTTTGAGATAGAATAGCTTCACTGATTATGCCAAAAATGACAAAACATGTGCAGAGAGCACAAAACAACCGAATGCATGAAAGTAAACTCACCGACGGTAAAAACAAATATGCAACAAGATATTATAGTGACATATATAAACCTAAAATTAACTATAAAACCATTTCACACAATTGTTGATAGTTGATCTGAAAGAGGAAACTTACTGTAGAAGAAGACGGTTTACACTTATGTCTGCTATAGCGCCCCTGGTGGCACAATGAATGCAATGACGTGTGAATGAGCTTGTGTAGTGGTTTGCGTTAACATACTTAATAAGAGGTCAATTTTTATAAATTGAGATTTATACAACACATGAAAGCTGAATAAATAATATCTCCATTGATGTGTGGTTTGTTAGGAGGACAATATTTGTCTGAGATACAACTATTTGAAAATCTGGAATCTGAGGGAGCAAAAAAATCTAAATATTGAGAAAATCATCTTTAAAGTTGTTCAAATTAAGTTCTTAGCAATGCATATTACTAATCAAAAATTAAGTTTTGATATATTTACGGTAGGACATTTACTAAATATCTTCATGGAACATGATCTTTACTTAATATCCTAATGATTCTGGCATAAAAGAAAAATGTATAATTCTGACCCATACAATGTATTGTTGTCTATTGCTACAAATATACCTGTGCTACTGATGACTGCTTCTGTGCTGCAGGGACACAGTTTAATCGACCAATAATGTGACTTTATCTCTCAACCCGTGATCTCTGATGACTTATGGGCACTTTGGCAAACACTCAGACACATATCAGGCCAAATTAGATAATTATAATAAACATACAGCGAATTCTTATCTTTATATCATCGGTATTACACTGAAAGAATTCACATATGACATTAAAAAAGGCTAAAAATGGGGTTTTACTTGCATCTGTTTAATTATTTACCAATTTAATTTACATTTCCCTATTAATAATCAACTACAGTAAGCTAATAATTGTATTTAAAGCATTAGTCATTAAGTACTAATATATATATATATATATATATATATATATATATATATATATATATATATATAATTCCATAATGCAGAGAGGTTGCCCGGTTGGGCAGATTAAGTACATCACTGGGCAAAAATGTATCAATTTAAGAGAAAGAGTTCTGATTTGGGGGGATTTAAAATAATCTGGCAACGCCTGTGTACCTTGTTACCAATGCAAGATAATGCAGATGCCAAGTTAAAACGAAAGCCCTTTAGGGTTTGATAAAAATCCATTAACTGAATAAATAAAGGTCATCTGGAGTTCTGTTGAACCCTGCAGGTCGTGTGCGGTTTCTTTCCAATCACACAACAACACTTTTTCACAGAATCAAGTCTCCACAGCCTTTCAGACCTTGATGTAAACCCTGATGAGCAGTTCGGCTGAAAACCACCAGCGTTCGAAGCAGACGACCTCAGCGGCGGAGTGCGGAGAGGCCACGGGTTCAACACGACCACATCTGCTGTTCTGAGGCCTGACATGAAAGAGCTTCTGCTGCTTGATCACTATATCACTGAGCTTAAATTCACAGAGAAGCTGCTGCGATGCACATAGAATGACTACAGATACGTTTTAGAGCTGAGCACTTCTATGCAACAAACAGATCTGCAAAACTATTGTTTCCAAACAGGTTTCCAAACTCACTACAGTCAGTACTGACTCATCAGGTTGCTCAAACAAACAGGTGAATGTTTTGAAAATGTTTAATCCTGCATAACAATTATGTTTTGCTTCTTATTTTGATTGGGTTATAGTACGAATAAACCGATAACATCATGTGTGTAAAAACAGCAAATTAACCAGAGAAGCACCCAATAGCGAGTTGAGAGCCGTACCGACCTGTCAATCACACAAATCACCATGGCAACTATCACAGCCAATGAGAAGGCTTGCTGTGTAAATGTGTCCAAATCAGCTCAAGCTGAACTCTTCAGCTCCCACTCTCTCAACATACACAATAAAAACAAACTCAAATTACCACATCAAAAAACTGGAATAAAAGATCTCATTGTGATGCGAGTTGTGTTAGTTATCACTCACTGCACCGAACACACACCTCCTGACATTAAAAACAAATTTGCAGGAAGGCTTTTGACATTTTCACCATTGTTTCATCTTCTGCAAACTGTAAGGTGTTTCAAAACTAGAACATCATGATGGGTGAATGTAGATTACCAAAAGGTTGAATATATGTTGTTTAGTCTTCAGTAAGTTTTTATTTATCATTTTTATAATTTTAATAAATATTTAGAGTTTTCAGGTTGTGGCAGCGCACTACAACATATTTTGTCTTAATTGGTTTTATTTATTATTTCTATATATTGAATATATATTTAGTCAGTTTCAGATTGTGGCAATGCACTACAACATATCTGATCTTAATTATTTCTATTTATTATTTTTACATTTGTAATAAATATTTAGTCATGTTCAGGTTGTGGCAATGCATTACAACACATTCGACACTGATAATGTTTATTCATTATGTTTCTATTTTTAATAAATATTTAGTAGTATTCAGGTTGTGGCAGTGCACTACAACATATCTGATTTTTATACTTATTTATTATTTTTATATATTGAATAAATATTTAACGGTTTTCGGGTTTGAAACTATTTTCTCTTAGAATTTGCTAGTAAATTTCGCAAATAATTACAAAGAAATGGCATGTCACACATTGAATGGTAAAGGTGAAAGACTGAAATTGTATTTTTTTGTAAAATTTACAATAAATAGATTTATTTTGATCTAATTTATTTTATGTACACTGAACAAAATTATAAACGCAACACTTTTGTTTTTGCCCCCATTTTTCATGAGCTGAAGTCAAAGATCTAAGACTTTTTCTATGTGCACAAAAGGCCTAATTTTCTCAAATAATGTTCACAAATCTGTCTAAATCTGTGTTAGTGAGCACTTCTCCTTTGCCGAGATAATCCATCCACCTCACAGGTGTGGCATATCAAGATGCTGATTAGACAGCATGATTATTGCACAGGTGTGCCTTAGGCTGGCCACAATAAAAGGCCACTATAAATGTGCAGTTTTACTGTATTGGGGGGTTCGGGGGGGTCCGGAAACCAGTCAGTATCTGGTGTGACCACCATTTGCCTCAAGCAGTGCAACACATCTCCTTCACATAGAGTTGATCAGGTTGTTGATTGTTGCTGGATATTGGCAGGAATATATATATATATATACGCCGATCCAGAGCATCCCAAACATGCTCAATGGGTGACATGTCCGGTGAGTATGCTGGCCATGCAAGAACTGGGATGTTCTCAGCTTCCAGAAATTGTGTACAGATCTTTGCAACATGGGGCCATGCATTATCATGCTGCAACATGAGGTGATGGTCGTGGATGAATGGAACAATGGGCTTCAGGATCTTGTCACGGTATCTCTGTGCATTCAAAATGCCATCAATAAAATGAACCTGTGTTCGTTGTCCATAACACATGCCTGTCCATACCATAACCCTACCGCCACCATGGGCCACTCGATCCACAACGCTGACATCAGTAAACTGCTCACCCACACAACGCCATACACGCTGTCTGCCATCTGCCCTGTACAGAGAAAACCAGGATTCATCTGTGAAGAGAACCCTCTCCAAAGTGCCAGACGCCATCAAATGTGAGCATTTGCCCACTCGAGTCGGTTATGACGACAATCTGCAGTAAGGTCGAGACCCTGATGAGGACGACGAGCATCCAGGTGAGCTTCCCTGAGACGGTTTCTGACAGTATGTGCAGAAATTCTTTGGTTATACAAACCGATTGTTGCAGCAGCTGTCCGGGTGGCTGGTCTCAGATGATCTTGGAGGTGAAGATGCTGGATGTGGAGGTCCTGGGCTGGTGTGGTTACACGTGGTCTGCGGTTGTAAGGTCTGCTGGATGTACTGCCAAATTCTCTGAAACACCTTTGGAGACGGCTTATGGTAGAAAAATGAACATTCAATTCACAGGCAACAGCTCTGGTGGACATTCCTGCAGTCAGCATGACAATTGCACGCTCCCTCAAAACTTGCAACATCCGTGGCATTTTGCTGGGTGATAAAACTGCACATTTTAGAGTGGCCTTTTATTGTGGCCAGCCTAAGGCACACCTGTGCAATAATCATGCTGTCTAATCAGCATCTTGATATGCCACACCTGTGAGGTGGATGGATTATCTCGGCAAAGGAGAAGTGCTCACTAACACAGATTTAGACAGATTTGTGAACAATATTTGAGAGAAATAGGCCTTTTGTGCACATAGAAAAAGTCTTAGATCAGTTTAGCTCATGAAAAATGGGTGCAAAAACAAAAGTGTTGCATTTATGATTTTGTTCAGTATATTAATGTATATACATATATATGTACTATTATTATTATTGAATGTTTATCTTTTTTCAGTTGATTTTTATTCAAAGTTCAAGGAAATCCACTGCTGCAAAGGCATGTTTTTGCAAAAGTTCAACAAATGCATGATGTTTCCAAAGTTGATGTGAAATAATCATGATTTCAATAGACCACGATAACTGTTATTATGATTTCTGCCAGAATGGAGCAGCTCTAGTGTATTTTGCATGCTCATGGAGCGACTCAAACCTGATGTGTAGATGAGAAGTGACTCGTATGGCAGTAATCACACAAACTGCGTCCAGGTGTTGCGCCACAGCTGTCAGGATCTGCAGGAGGTGGAGACGAACGGCTCCACAATCTTGTTTATGGCCATCAGGGCTTGGCTGCAGCCGCTCAGGCGATTGTTTGAGGAGCTCTGGACGACGGCCAAGTGAGGGGAGGGAGAGACGGGGAGGACAGGAAAGAAAACAAAAAGTTTCATTTGTTAACTAGCTGGGAAACAGGCCTGACTGTCCAAAGCAATAGATTATTTGCTAAATTAAACGTTTGAAATGACTGATCCTGAAACTTACTGATGCATTTAACACATTTCTGCTGCTGTTATTTAACACAAACACACACTCCTGTTCTCCACCCTTTAGTTATGTTCTGTTTTTTAGAGTAGAAGTAGTGTAGAATACACAACAATGGAGTAGAAATAATATTCACTCAGAAGTTGATAGATTTAACAAATAATTACATAAAAAAGCAATTAAACATGAAATGTTATCATAGAAATACTGAAATCTATTTATTTACAGCTTCAAACAACATTTTTCCCCCCGTTGTAGTTTGATTATCATACAGCAGAACTTTCAAAAACTTTGAAGCTGAAAATGCTTGTATGCATACAGTGGGTACGGAAAGTATTCAGACCCCCTTAAATATTTCACTCTTTGTTATATTGCAGCCATTTGCTAAAATCATTTATTTATTTTTTCCCTCATTAATGTACACACAGCACCCCATATTGACAGAAAAACACAGAATTGTTGACATTGTTGCACATTTATTAAAAAAGAAAAACTGAAATATCACATGGTCCTAAGTATTCAGACCCTTTGCTCAGTATTTAGTAGAAGCACCCTTTTGATCTAATACAGCCGTGAGTCTTTTTGGGAAAGATGCAACAAGTTTTTCACACCTGGATTTGGGGATCCTCTGCCATTCCTCCTTGCAGATCCTCTCCAGTTCTGTCAGGTTGGATGGTAAACGTTGGTGGACATCCATTTTCAGGTCTCTCCAGAGAAGCTCAATTGGGTTTAAGTCAGGGCTCTGGCTGGGCTATTCAAGAACAGTCACAGAGTTGTTGTGAAGCCACTCCTTCGTTATTTTAGCTGTATGCTTAGGGTCATTGTCTTGTTGGAATGTGAACCTTCGGCCCAGTCTGAGGTCCTGAGCATTCTGGAGAAGGTTTTCGTCCAGGACATCCCTGTACTTGGCCGCATTCATCTTTCCCTCGATTGCAACCAGTCACCCTGTCCCTGCAGCTGAAAAACACCCCCACAGCATGATGCTGCCACCACCATGCTTCACTGTTGGGACAGTATTGGACAGGTGATGAGCAGTGCCTGGTTTTCTCCACACATACGGATTAGAATAAAATCTCAAAAAGTTCTATCTTGGTCTCATCAGACCAGAGAATCTTATTTCTTCTGTTTTTTAGCAAACTCCATGCGGGCTTTCATGTGTCTTGCACTGAGGAGAGGCTTCCGTCGGGCCACTCTGCCATAAAGCCCCGACTGGTGGAGGGCTGCTGTGATGGTTCTTTCTACAACTTTCTCCCATTTCCAGACTGCATCTCTGGAGCTCAGCCAGAGTGATCTTTGGGTTCTTCTTTACCTCTCTCATCAAGGCTCTTCTCCCCCGATAGCTCAGTTTGGCCGGACGGCCAGCTCTAGGAAGGGTTCTGGTCGTCCCAAACATCTTCCATTTAAGGATTATGGAGGCCCACTGTGCTCTTAGGAACCTTAAGTGCAGCAGAAATTTTTTTTGTAACCTTGGCCAGATCTGTGCCTTGCCACAATTCTGTCTCTGAGCTCTTCAGGCAGTTCCTTTGACCTCATGATTCTCATTTGCTCTGACATGCACTGTGAGCTGTAAGGTCTTATATAGACAGGTGTGTGGCTTTCCTAATCAAGTCCAATCAGTATAATCAAACACATCTGGACTCAAATGAAGGTGTAGAACCATCTCAAGGATGATCAGAAGAAATGGACAGCACCTGAGTTAAATAAATGAGTGTCACAGCAAAGGGTCTGAATACTTACGACCATGTGATATTTCAGTTTTTCTTTTTTAATAAATCTGCAAAAATGTCAACAATTCTGGGTTTTTCTGTCAATATGGGGTGCTGTGTGTACATTGAGGAAAAAAAATTAACTTAAATGATTTTAGCAAATGGCTGCAATATAACAAAGAGTGAAATATTTAAGGGGGTCTGAATACTTTCCGTACCCACTGTATGTGTACACTGAAAATAAAATGACATATAAACAACTTTTTAATTAGAATTTTTTTTTTATTTCACAAATAATTACAATGAAACAATTAAGCATGACATTTTGATGCAGAAAGATTGAACAAGTGTTTTCTTGTAAAACGCACTCCAATTTTCTATATTTACAACACTGTACTTTTATATTTTCCATTGTACTTTGACTATCATACAGTAGAATAATGTACAGAATTAAACTTTATTTTGAACTTGAGAATATCTTATTTTACATGCATAGATACGTATGTTTGTATGTGTATAGTTAAAAAAAAACATGGTGTAGAAACAATTTTTAATCAAAAATTGCTAATAAAGTTCACAAACAATTATAAATGAAACTGCAAAGGATGCATTAAATTAAATGAGAAATTTTAAAGTAGAAAACCTGAAAGTCTATTCTCTGTATTTACAACTTTGCAATATATTTTTTCCATCGTACTTTGACTATCACACAGCAGGCAAATATACAAAAGTAAAACAAAACAACAACACCTTACTATATATGCATGTGCACACTGAATAATTAATGTAGAAACAGTTTTTAATAGGAAATTTCTAGTAAATTTGGTAAAGAATTACGAAGAAACTGCAAGTAACACATTCAATTTGATGTGAATTTAGACGAAAAACTGAAATAGTATTTTCTTGTAAAACACTCTAATCTCCACATTTTATTTACAACTTTGTTGGTTACAGTAACTCTTGCGCAGTGTTTTTTTCCCTTGTTCTCTTTGTCTTTTCAGTGTTGTACTGCTGACTGAATCTCACACACATTTTCCCCCCTTAAAAAAACACACAAAAAAAAAAAAAAAAAAAACAAAAAAAAACACACACACACTGGATGAGGTGGACCGGCTCCGGCCTGCGGGCACGTCTGCTTCATCTGTCCAATCCTGAGACACGCGCCAGCAGAACTCGCTCTAATTACTGCTGGAGAGATTGGTTTGACTGCAGCTCCTGCCAGCACAGAGACACGCCACCATCCACACACTTCTGCAGCTCAGACAAACTCTACATCTGATCTGAGAGCAAGCCTGTTTGTGCCACAGAAATAAAAAAATTATTAAGCTCATTGCCACTTTTTATCTCACAATCTTGACTTTTATTCTTGCAACTGTGGGTTTATATCTCACAATTCTGAGAAAAATTCTAAGAAGATAAGTCATAATTGTAAGACATAAACTCAGAATTGCAAGATACAAACTTGCAATTTTGAGAAAAAATGTCAGAAGTGTGAGATATAAACATTTTTCTCATAATTCCAAGTTTACATATCACATCGAGACCTTTGTTGCGCAAATGCGAGTTTATGTCTCAAATTTCTGTCTTCTTTTTTTTTTTTTATAATCACATTTCCAAGTTTAGCTATATGTCACAATGGAATAATAATAATAATAATGAAAAAAATGTAATTTCAACTTTTTATCTCACAAATTAGCTACTTGTTTTGTACAATTTGCAATTCTGACTTTTTTTCTCACAATTCTGACGTTTTTTAAAATCACATTTCCAAGTTAACATCTCAAAATTTTGACTGTTTTTTTTTTCACCATGGAAAGTGAGACTTTTATCTATCTTTTTTCCTAATAATTTATTTTAATGTAATCTTTTTTTATACTCACGTTCTCAAGTTTACATTTTGCTTTATTTTTTTTTCCATCACAGAATAAAAAGGAAAAAAAGAAAAATAGATAAAAAAAAATAAAACCCCTAGCATCTTTTTTAAATGATTTATTATCATCTTGATTTAGATAAATTAAACCTTTATCATCTTAATATTTTTATTATTATTTTTTTTTTTTTTACAGATTCGCAATATATAAACTCAGAACTTTTGGGGGATTTTTTTTTTTTTTTTTGTGAGATATAAACTTGGAACTGCAAGGAAAAAGTTAGAATTCTGCATTTAAATCTTGCGAGTTCATATCTTGCAATGCTGAGTTTATATCTCATACTTTTTTTCAGAATTGTGAAAAGAGCAAGAATTGTGAGATACAAACAAGTCAAAACTGTGAGATAAAAAGTCGCAATTACCTTTTTTATTTTTTTTGACCCATCGCAGAAAGAAGCTTCCATAAAAGTCAGCTGTTTCTAATGGCTTCAGTGCGTGAGAGTCCCCTGGAGGAGGTCAGGGGGTTCATAATGGTTCTGTGTGGAGGCTTTTCGGTGTGTGTGTGTGTGTGTGTGTGTGTGTGTCTCGCACAACTCAGAAAACAATCGCCTACCATAACTCAGAAAACACCCACTGACTCGCTCTGACCGCTGCATGTGCTCCATGTGATGTGTCCAGTGACTCCAACAACACGACTGATCCCATACTGCAGCATGCTGTGTTATGAAATAAGTTAAGAGCTATTTCAGTTATGAAACCCCATAATCATCAGTGTTAGATATGCACGTGGATTCCTCCTGAAGAAATATTCAAAATAAAGCATGGTTCACTGAATCCTGTGTCTGTTTTATTGTGTTACTCAGGCTGCAGTGATTCAGTGTGTGTGTGTGTGTGTGTGTGTGTGTGTGTGTGTGTGTTACCACAAGACAGATGTGCAAATAAAGTCTGACATAGCGTCTTTTTTTTTTTTACAGAAACACTGAAATTAAAGTTTACATTTAAGTGAAAATAGTTTATTTAATCATCATTTTTTTTTCATCATCAACACTCAAATAAAAACTGAGAAAAAAAAAAAAATTAAAACTTCAAATAAATAAAAACTATATAAAATTACAAATTAAATAAATAAAACATTAAACAAATCCATGAAATATAGCCTAAACACTTAAACAGTGGCTGTAAGAAAAATTTGTTTACATGAAAGTTTTATTAAAATATGCATTAAATAATGAACAGGTTAAGTAAAAAATATAATGAAAATATAATACGATAAAATGCTATTCTCTAGAGTCATTTTTCTAGTTTACTATGTATATGAGGACATTGAATTTCTTTTTATAACGTTATGTAACATTATTGATAACAAGCTGTTTTATTGACGTCTTTCCACAGTTAAAACACTGATTGATCGATCACATGATTTATGATTAATTTTAGTAAGTTTTTCTGTTTCTTCTGATGTTCATTCATGTTTATTTGCTGCTGTGATAATAGCTAAACAAGAAGAAACGACTGATTCACGTGAGGCTACAGCGATCTGTCACGACACAAACATAAACGAAAATATTTTGGTTCAAGATCGATAAAAAACAAAATGTCGATATCGGATTAGCATCCACACAGTTGACATGTTACCTGTTGTAGTTTATCCATGTTAACACGCAGTTCGGTCGTACACCAATTACATTACTTGCCTACCGCCCCCCCCACTGTCGTTTTGCTTTTTATAGAAATAAAAATAACTTAGTTCAGCTGGAAAACGTGTGCTACAATTCTACACTGAAAGCCTCTGCTCTGCTCCATACAGGGTTGCCAGGTCTTCGTAACAAAACTAGCCCATGCAAGTCGAAAAACAGCCCAAAGTAGCACAATGACCATATCCCAAAATATCAAAATCTCAAATAGAATACATATTTTACAGTCTATGTAAACTGAACATAAACAGAGCTCAAAGGCTTCCTACCAGTGGCCCTCCTTAATTCACAACACTTTAAGTGCAGTTTTATCAAAGGTAGAATGCAAAATGTTTTAAAACAAGCATTTCAGTCAAATGTAATTTATGAAGTATTTACATTTATTCATTTAGCAGACGCTTTTATCCAAAGCAACTTACAATTGGGGGATACATCAAGCAACTCATCTTAGACACAGGAAGTGGTCATCATACCAAGTTTCAAGCATTGTTCAAACATTAACCCATGGGGGAAATCAATCAACGGCAACAGTTTAAAAACAGACCAATTCTGTAGAAAAAATCCAAGACGAGCTGCAGGAGTCAGATTTGACTGATCCAAGAGAGGTGTCTGACAGAGCATGCTGGAGGATTTGCTGCTCGACAGATCCTGAGCTCATTGACAAATATCTGTGCTTACTTTACACACATGCGCATAATCGCCAAATCGAAAGTGAACAGCGAGCACACATTCAAAAGTGATTTCAATTCCCTATTTCTATAGCTCAAACAGTAGAGCATAGAAATGCAAAGGTCATGGGTTCGATTCCCAGAAAATGCATGGACTGGTCAAATGTATGTGTATCGCTTTGGATAAAAGCATCTGCCAGATGCATGAATGTAAATGTAACTTTCACTCAGTACTTGAGATCAGACACATTACCACAACCTACAGAATGTGAGATCAGAGACGTGAGCAGAACCTGTTGAACCGGTCTGGTTCAGACACTGTAATCTGCAGGTTTTGGGCTGATGGCAGCATGTCTGCTGCTCTCGGCTACTTTTAGACCGTTTCAAATAAATGAGCAGCCAAACAAACAGTGAGTCAGAAATCTGTGCCGAACACTTTGTTTTGGATACAACAACTCAAACAGCACCACTACAGTATGGAGAAGATACACACTCTCTACCGCCTTAATATTGCATAAACAGAGACTGTGTTTATGTGAGGATCTTCTCACGGAGCCTCCAGGCCATACAGCACACACACACACACACACACACACACACACACACACACACACACACACACACACACACACACACACACACACACACACATAAACACACACACACACACACACACACACACACACACACACACACAAATGCAGCAGAGTTAATAAACTGGTTTCCTGTTACTCCTCTGCCATGCTTTGGCTTTTCTCCTGTGCCTCGCAGGGCAAAACAAACGCAAACTAAACTACAGTACTGCAGTTCTGCACCGAATCAGCTGTGCTTTAGCATTCAGAATCTGTGATATGATCTTAATTCCCACAGAAAATAACTTTGATAGTTATCAGTTTGTAAAAATAAGCAGACTGGGTTTATAGTGACTCTTACAATGAAAGTCGTGTTTCTGGTGTCTGTTGTGTAATATGTAAAAGTTAGCAAATGGATATTAGCTTTACATGGTTGTGGCCAGATATAAACTTAGTGGTAAACTTAGTAGTAAGTGATTCCGCCACATTATTCTCATGTTAACACATAGAATGTCTGGTTTAAAAGTAGTTATACTTTCAAAACAATGTATTTTAATGTTTATCATGTAGCGTTTTGCCCCATAGACATCTCTTATGAAAGCATTTCTGACACATTGTTTTACTTTTTGTAAACAAAAGTATCTATGGAAGCATATTTTCACTACATAAGATAAAAAAATCATGGTTTGGAAAATCATAATTATGATGTACTATGAAACTGTTTTTTATGATAAAAAGTAACAAATTATGGTATATAAAGTCAATTTTGAGACAAAAAGTCAAAAACTATGAGATATAAAGTCACAATTTGAACAAAGAAAGGTATAATTATGAGATAAAAGTCAAAATTATGACATTGAAAGTCCAAAGTATGACATAAGTCAACTATGAGTAAAAAAAATCATAAATATGAGACATTGAATCACAATTTTGAGATAAAAGGTCATAAATCAAAGTTATGACATACTAAGTCATAATTATAAGAGAAAAGATAAAAAAATTTCATACTAAGTCATAAATTTGAGATAAGTTATAATTATGAGATAAAAAAGAAAATTATAAATGTAAAAAATAAAAATAATCACAAAAAAAAAATTAAATAAAAAAATTAAAAATTATAAAAAAAAGACATAAATATAAAAAATAAAAACGAGATAATTATGACATAAAAAGTCAATTTTGAAATAAAAGTAGAAATCATGACATGCTAAGTCATAAATATGTCATAAAAGTCAAAATTCTAAGATAAAAGTAAAACATTCATAATTATGGTGTACTAAATAATTTCTTTTTCTTATGTGGCAGAAATGGTCTTGCATAACATTAAACCAAATCCACACAACACTTCAAAACTTTCTTAGAACAGAACATTATGACAGAGACAGTAAAGGGTTAATGGTGGAGGCGAGCTCGTACTTTGACGGTTACCCCCATCATAACCTCAGAGATAGACAGACGTAAACAAGATCGGCCACCTCCTCACCTAACACATAGACTCACCACATAAATACTGTCTCTTTCTGCAAGCGAACGGCTAGAGAACACAGGGGTCATTGTTTGTGAGGCAGAGCTGCCAAGACTCCATCATTGTTTGTGAGGCAGAGCTGCCAAGACCCCACCTCAGGCTGTCTCTCTCCTGAAACAAACGCACTCCAGAAAAAGTTATATGCAACACCTAACCATAAATTACACACAAAAAAATAACAATCAAACATAAACAAAGAACAACCACATTACAAACACATACAAACAAAAACAATCTATGAAAAATAAACAGACTGCATGAGCTAATGATCAAAAGTTACGGAAATGCGATCAAACAGTATGAAATAAGGTCAGTGACAAAAAAAGTTGAGTTCTGACTAATGAGTGCATGATTAAAAGACTTTAATTAAGCAATTTTTCCCAGTGTGCATGTGATTTTGTTGGCTGTTATTGCCGTTTGATTGTCAGGTTTGTGATTAGTCAGTAGTCATAATTATGAAATAGTCAAAATTACTTTACATTTGCAAGTCAAAAGTCAACATTAGGACATTGATAGTCAAAGGTATGACACAAGTCAACTATAAGTAAAAAAAAACATAAATACGAGACATTAAATCACAATTTAAAGATAACAGGGCATAATGAGATAAGTCACAATTATGACACACTAAATAAGAAATTTGAGATAAAAAGTCATAATTATCGAGACCCCGCGCAAATTATGTCATAGATAACGTCTAATTTAATGGCAAGTCAATTGTGAGATAAAAAAGTCTGACATAAAACGTCATAATTATGAGGCATAATGTTGAGATAAGTCAAAAAAAATAAAATAAAGCATGCATAAATAAATTTAATACGTTCGTTAAAGTTTGCATGTTTAAAGTTTTTAAGTTCGCATGTGTTTTCTGAGTATCATATGTGATACATCAGGCTTTGATGGGTCATAAAGTCATAATTATGAGATAGAAAGTCAAAATTAAGACATACTAAGTCATAATTTGAGATACATCAAAATTATGACAAAAAGGCATAATTATGAGTTAAAATGTTAAAATTATGACATACTGTCATAACTTTGAGATAGAAATTAATAATTGTGATAAAAACAATCATAAATATGAGACATTAAATCACAATTTTGAGATAAAAAGTGATAATTTTGAGATCAATCTAAATTATGACATAGAAAGTCAAATTTATGGCAAGTCAATTGTGAGATAAAAAGTCATAATGTTGAGAGAAAAAGTCAAAATAATAACATTAAACATCATAATTATGAGATAAATATATATATATAATTATGAGATAAGGGGTTGAAATGATGACATACCAAATCATAAATTTGAGAAAAAAAGTTGTTATATAAGCTCACTATTACATAACAAGATGCTGATCATTCGGAGGCCTTGGAAATGTGCATATAAAATATGATTCAGTAGGTTTTAAGGTTAAAATTCAAATGTTAAACACTAATGTATTTTAGTATCAGTTACCTGCATGTTATCATCATACAATAGTTTTTATTTTACATTTTTCATCACGTCACTATCAGCACTAGTACTACTGATACGAATTAAGATTTCACTTTTAAGGTGAAACCCTCTATCACTAAGTCAAAAATGGTGCATATAGTACTACTGATTTTTTAAGGTAGAAGACCTCTATCACCTTCAGAAGAACATTGGTATTTTAATTTGACAGGAACATTACAAATATCTCCCTCCCGCAGACGTGCATCAAATAAAGCATAGTGACCTTTCTGAAAACTGACATTAATGCAGAAGAACCGTCCTGTTTGCTTGCTGTATAAATGAGCACGAGGCTCCAAACGGCCTGTAATATGCCAGCGGCTCAGGTCACGTGACACATGTGACAGGCGGTCATTAGTGTGGGCTGCAGAATTAATGACCTCGCTCTGGGAGAGGCAAACAGCGGGCAGCGGCGCTGCCAAACGCCTGGCTGGTTTCAGTCTCCAGCAGCCAGAATACTAAACAAGTTCATTACGCTTCCACACGACATGACGCCTCGGGCTGCTGGACTCAAACTACTACACACTCATCACTCACACTAGTTTAACAGCAGTAAAGAACAGACACAAGTACACTGAGAAAAACTGGTATAGAAACCATTTTCACTCAGACATTTCTAGTAAACTTCACAAAAAACTACAAAGAAACAGCAAATAACACATTGAATTAAACATGAAATTTTAAAGTAGAAAAACTGATACGGTATTTTCTTGCAAAACATACTTCAATAATCTTATATTTTTTACAGTTTGCCTTTCCATGAATTGTCCTGGCAAATTGAACACAGTCTTGTTACAGTTGACTAAAACTATATATTATTTTTTCAGTAATAAAAAAAATAAATAGAAATAGAAATAAAATGTAATTATTTGATGAAAAAAAAAACTTGCCTTGGAAACTAATTGAAATAAGTTGAAATAATAAAATTACTTAAATAAAAAACCTTATAAAAATGGCAAATGTGCATAACAAAACTGCTAAAATTTAAACTAAAATTAAAATGAAAAACAAAAGCAAAAGATACTTCAAAATATTAATACATACTATAATAGCATATAAAATAGTACTGAAATAACTCACCAGTTTAGAATAAACTATTTTGTTAATTTGTTAATAAAAAAATTAAACGAAGTAGACGAATATGAAATAGTATTTTCTTGTTAAACTTACTCCAATAATCTTTGGAATTTTTTTTTATTTTTTTTATTTTTGCAGTAAAATTACTAAAATTTTAACTAAAATTAAAATATAAAAATAAAATATAAAAATATGAATAAATACTATAATAGTATTAATAATAATAGTAAATAGCGTAAATAGTACTAAGTTAAAAGAACTAAAATAACACTGATCTGAGCTCATCTATTTTGATAATTTAAAAAAATAAAGAAATTTACCATAAAAAACAAAAAAAAATATAACCGAAACAAAAACAAACAAAAACAAAAACAATCCAAAATAAACACACAACAAAATACATACACAATAAACACACCAATAAAACAAAAAAAAACAAACAATTAAAAAAATAATAAAAAATTCTATATACAGAAGTAGTATGTAGCATTAGTATTGAAGTTATTAGAGTTACTAAATTTAGTTAGTTGTGCTTCCTAACATTGATCAGCACAATTACGAAAATAATGATCAAAAAACGTTCAGTCTTTAATATGGTTTTATTGAAAAAAAAGTGTACCAATGAAACAACCAAAAAAAATTCAGTAAAATATTTCGTAGAGCAAAGCTCTTATGTACAGCATATTGCACCCTATATAACAAAACATACAACTTCCATACTGTATTAAAAACACCAGAGAAACCAAACCAAGGTGAGGAAGTGCACAGTACAGTCCCGAACACACAGTCAATGTTTACACACATGCTACATCATCGCTGGGTCTCATTTCTCGGTGTACAGGGAGTGTGTGTGAACGTCAAGACCTCAGATAGACAATCAATGTCTTTCCCAGTGGGATCATTTCAACAGAAACCGTAAACTGTTGGATATATACGAAGACCAGTATGGAAAAATGGAGGGGTCAAATCCGCAGAATGGATTCTTACATGGTAAAATATCTTCAATGCACGTATTAAAATCATTTTGGACTGACAAGGAATGTTTTAAGCTGTTTGTAGATTAAAAAGCACTTGATCACAGTTGGAAATCATTCAAATCATACAACATAAAAAATTTAAAAAAATCACAAATCTAAAAACATCCAAAAACAAAATTTCAGTCAGAAAATCCATTTTAGAAACCCAAACCAATGAGCCCCAACGATAACTGTCAATATCAAGAAAACAATAAAGACTGAAGTATATTTAAAGACACCGTTGGTTTCATCATGGGTTAATACTGGGCAGCACGGTGTGCATGTTACCCTTTGAGTTAAAACACATTGTCAGATGCCAAAAAAACAATATAGAGAATCAAAAACATATTCCTGATATCTCAAGAACTTCAGAAGAGAGACATGTTAGGGAGACAATAACACTGGGATACAAGAACCCTTGAGATTCAATCAAACACAAAGTACTTTCCAGTGCATGTAAAAAAAAAGAAGAAAAAAAAACAGAATCGGAGATAAAGCACTTCACAACATCCTGCATCCACTGCGTTTGTCTTTAAAACCTCCAGGATTTTAATTTCATGCAATGATTCTGAGTCAGATCTTTAAGATATCGCAGAATTCATCATTAGTTTCACAAAAAACTCTAATAAGATTGAGTTACACTCATGAGAGCCGTCAGGAACACATCCAGGTCATATTTCTATGGAAGTTTGTTTCCGTCACAGGATTAAAAAAAAAAAAAAATGTAATTGTACGAGATATTGTATTACGAGATATAAACGTCTGAATTGTGAGAAAAAGTCAGAATTGTGAGATATAAACTCGGAATTGCGTGAAAAATGTCCAAATTGCGAGATATAAACTCAGATTTTTGCAGAAATGTCAGAATTGAACAAAAAGTCAGAATTGCAAGCCATAAATTCAGATTTGCACAAAAAGTCAGAATTGCGCATAAAAGTCAGAATTGCAAGCCATAAATTCAGATTTGCACAAAAAGTCAGAATTGCGCATAAAAGTCAGAATCGCGAGACATAAATTCAGAATTGCACAAAAAAGTCAGAATCAAGACAAAAACTTGGAATTGCATGAAAAAGTCAAAACTGTGAGATATAAAGTCAGAATAAATTCATAAATTCAGATTTGCACAAAAAAGTCAGAATTGCGACATAAACTTGGAATTACTTGAAAAAGTCAGAATTGCACAATAAAGTCAGAATTGCGTGAAAAAAGTCAGAATTGTGAGATATAAACCAATTGCACAAAAAAAGTCAGAATGGCAAAATATACATTTAAAATTGCGATATAAACTCAGATTTGTGCAGAAATGTCAGAATTGAACAAAAAGTCAGAATTGCGCATTAAAGTCAGAATCGCGAGACATAAATTCAGAATTACACAAAAAAGTCAGAATCGCGAGACATAAATTCAGAATTACACAAAAAAGTCAGAATTGTGAGATATAAACCAATTGCACAAAAAAGTCAGAATGGCAAAATATACATTTAAAATAGCGAGATATAAACTCAAGATTTGTGCAGAAAAAAAGTCAGAATTATGAGATCTATCTCAGGATTGCAAAAAAAAAAAAAAAAAAAAAAAAAAAAATTATCCCGTGACGGAATCAAGCTTGTACACATTTCACCCCAAAAACAATTACACACAAACCCAAAAGTAAAATGTTTCACAAAAGTAATGAGAATTTGGAGGTGCTTAATTGTCATATAAATCTTAAATTTAATAATGCAAAAAAACAAACCCCTGTTCTAGTGGATTTTGTAGTGAAACACAACCTGGACATTTTTTCGCGAGATTCAGCCGATTACACATAATGACTTTCTTCATGCTCACTTCATCTGATGGCACTTTGTTGATTTGAGAGACACCAAAACAAACAGAACAACAGATTAAAATCACTGAGCATCTTAAACCTCCTTCAGCAACACAACGAACACCAGAAATGTACAACAAAACGTTAGTATCGAGGCATAGAAAGAAAAGAATTGCACAATAAAATTTATACAGTAGCAATGGGCTGATATACAAAAAAAAAAAAAAAAAAAAATTGAGAAACAAAATAAATAAGAAAAAATAAATTAAAACCATCATGAAGGAAAGTCGAGGAGTGCACATACGTGAGCAGCTGGATGAGGCGGGAGAACATGCGGCGCTGGCTCAGCGTTCACAATCTGCAGGAAACACACGTTCAGCTCGCGCAACATTCGACAATCATGCAGCCGCGGCCTCCGCCTCAGACAGAACTACTCAGTGAATGAACCTGTACCCTACTGATGTACCAGCCCAGGACATTTACAACACAGTCACATTTCACCTCAAAATCAGAAGTTAGAAGTTTCCAACAGAAACGGAAAACCATTTTTAAGATTGGCTTATTTTGGATTACTTTGCATTGTGACAATGACATCATTTGCATGACGATTAAGCATGTTTTTATCTTCAATTTGATACTATATAATGAAAATCTAGATTTTTAAACATAAATTAAGTAATCAATGTCACATTACTACCCATCTAAAAAAAAAAAAAAAAAAAAAAAAAGAAGCAGAATTGCGAGAAATAAACTCATATTTTGTACTTTTTTTGTCAGAATTCTGAGGATACATTTTTTTTTTTCACCACAGAATAATAAATAAAAAATGTAATTGCAAATTCAAATAATGTGTTGCATTACTCCTCATCTAAAATAGCAACAACTATAACAACTCAGAATTATGCGCTATAAACTTACGATTCTAAGAAGAAAAGTCGGAATTGCGAGATAAATGTATTTAAATAATAAAAATTTAGATTTTCAATAAAAATTAAAAATAAAATAATCAATGCATTACATTACTCCCCATCTAAAATAGGGACCAAGTAACACAAGAAAACTAAAGATAGTAAAACAATTTAAAAATATTAAAAGCATAAATTAAAAGGTGGTAGAAATTTTAAATGACTTTTACAAATGTAGTATAAAACTAAACTAAAAGGTCCTAAAAATCAGTTTAAATGCAAAAAGCAAGTTTTTTTCTTTAGATTTTTAGGTGAAATATGAGCTGAATGTGAGTGGATTTCATATCAACATTTGACACGGTTCTAATAAATGATGAAGACTTTAATCGGCATTGTCTTCAAAGAGTAAAACGAGCAAGTTAGTAAAACGAAAAGTAATTTTCCTTCATATGATCATTCTGCCACAACAACCTAAACCAAATTAACAAAAAACATGAATCACACACAAAAAAAGAACAACAATCTGAACCAAAATCTCACAAAATATGCATCACTCCTTCAAGATAAAACAAAATAACAAATCAGAGGAACAGCATTGAATGCATCAATGTCTTCAAATATAATAATTACAGTCTTAACAAATTTCAAAAGAAGCTCTTCTGTCTTATGTCTTGTACAAAGAAGAGGTTAAATAAAAAAAAACTAAAGAAAGAAAGAAATGTACACCATCGTAACTTTAGAAATCAGGTATAAAAGCACAAATAAAACGGGAAAATCAAAAGCGCCAAGAGTCCTGAGAGAAGAAAACTTCACAGATTTACACAGTATTGCTCGGATTATCTTCAACAGGCAAGAGAACCACAGTTTCAGATGATATATACAAACAAAACGACTTGTGAGAAGAGATTTGTGCTGCTGAGGCTGATATGTTTGCTGTATGTGAATGTAAACACAGTCTAGGTCGATCTGTTCGTGTTATAGGCACAGAAACGTTATGATATGTCAAAACTGGTTTGTATCTATTGGCCATTTTAAGCTTAGTGGATTTAAAGAGACAGTTCACCCAAAATTTACAATTCTGTCATCATTTATACTCATGTCATTCCAAGTTTCTTTCTATAAGATATTTTGAACAATTTTGGTAATCAAACAGTTTCTGGTCCCCATTGACTTCCATTATCATGGAACAACTCGAGTAAATGATGACAGAATTTTTGGGGGAACTGTCCCTTTAAGTACCTGAGTGAGACTTAAAGTCAACATCTTTGCAACTTTTATTCTTATGTTTTCCAAAATTGGATGAATGATATAATAAAGTAATAACCCGAAAACAGTTTTCCTCCACAAAATCATACGTAGACGATAAGAAACATCATTATTTAACAAAATTAGACCAAACAACACAGCCAATCCAGTAATATTTTTGTTGATCTGAAATCAAATAAAAAGATAACTCAATAACAGCAGTATCACTGACTTCATCAAAGACGTCTAGATCCTCCTCGCCTGTTCTTCCGACAAGAATTTAAACCAAAAAATAAGAAGAACCATAAAAAAATGCAACAATTATGCAATAAAAAAGTAAAAACGCCAAGAAAACTGGACGAAACGAGGTGCAAAAAGCTTTGTTCTGAGAAAAACGGCCTCTTTGGAGATTTGTCAAGTTGCTGGACGTCTTGGAAGGTTTGTGAAGGAGAATCCCGTCGTGATCATCCGTAGATGGGTGGCGTGGGACAGTAAGGCGTTCCCAAGACTCGTGGAGGTCATTCGTATATACTGTATATACATGTATGGAAGTGCAAAGAAAATTAAACAGCATCCTGTACAAAATACCTCATGTTTATGAAAATATTCCTGTTTGAATCTCAAGAACATCATGGCATCTTCATGGGGAAAAAGACGTTAAAACAGTCCCCGTCCTGCGGAGTCAGACACTTCCATTCAACGCCTCAACCCTCAAAACACTTCATACATTTCAGACAACGCCGCTGAACGTCCCTCTCGGGACACGGATGGCAGTCTGTGTTTGAGAGGCGTTTCACCTGCGATTCTCCCTCGCCTCGGCCTCTCTTCCAAATAAAAGCGTGTAGACCGCCAGCGCCACACGCCACCACAGCGGCTCCCGGATCCTTTGGTTTCTGTGATGCTGCAAAATAAAAACACACAACAGCATTGCAGCAAAGAGACTTACAGGACTAAATGAGATTTAGGGGGGGGTTGGGGTGAAATATGATATTATAAAATATACTTAAAATTATGCACAAAATGGCCAAAATATATTGCTAATATGGATTTTTAAATATATGATATTATCATAAGCCATATTTTCAGATATATTTTAAAATATAATTCAAATTATGCCAAAAATAGTCAAACTATATATCTAATATAGATTTCAAAATACATTATAACATCAAATATATTTTTAGATTTATTTTAAAATATATTTCAAATTATGCAAAAAATGGTCAAAATATATTGCTAATGTGGATTTTAAAATGTATTATATTATCAAGTGGCACAAAAAAAAAATAAAAAAAAAATTAAAAAATCATATATATTTCAAAATATATTTTCAATTATGCAAAACAGAAAAAAAGACCAAAATATATTGCTAATATGGGTTTTCAAATCTATTATATTATCATAAGGCAAAAAATACATATTTTCAGATTTATTTTTAAATATATTTTAAGTTATGCAACAAATGGTCAAAATATATTGCTAATATGGATTTTAAAATTTATTATATTATCAAGTGGCAAAAAAAAAACACCCAAACTTATATTTTAAAATATATATAAAATTATGCAAAAAAAATAATATATATATATATATATATATATATATATATATATATATATATTTTTTTATATATATATATATATATATATATATATAGTTTTTTTTTTTTTTTTTGCATAATTTTATATATTTTTTTAAAATAAAAGCATATGACCAGCAAATTTATTTTTAAATATATATCAAATTATGCAACAAAGGGTCAAAATATATTGCTAACCGTGGTTTTTAAAAATGTATTTTTTGCATTAAAATAAAAAAAATAAAAAAACACACAAAAAAAAAAAACAAATATATATATATATATAAAAAAAAAATATATATATTAAAATATATCTAAAATTATGCAAGAAAAAAAAAAATAAAACAAATAAATAAATATATATAGCTAATATGGATTGTAAAATATATAATATTATCATCAGGTAAAACATACATATTTTCAGATATATTTAAAAATATATTTAAAATTATGCAAAAAATCATCAAAATATTTTTTTTTCAAGATTCAAGATTTTTATTTGTCACATACATGGCTATATGGAGAGCATATGACCAGCAGTGAAATGTAAGAAAAATAGAATAAAAGAAAAAATATATTGCTAATATGGTTTTTAAAATGTATATTATCAAAAAAAAAAAAAAAAAATCATAAAAAAATCATAAGTATTTTAAATCATATATTTTAAATTATGCAAAAAAAAAAAAAAGGTTATTACTTATTCATTTTTCTTCACACACTTTTGGGCTATTTTTAATGTGTTTTTTTTGCAGTACGAGACAATACACTGAAATATCATCAGTCACATCTCATGACACTGGCGAGCGGCGGAGCGTGAGGCTTGCGTGAGGACACAGTGATGTAATAGCTGGGTAAACACAGTCAAATCCAGCAGTATTTCCACAACAAACGCTGTCTGTTCCTGATGCATGGAGCCACGCGATCACCTTCACATACAGAGACGAGATCCGATACTCACACGCAAGAACCAATACAACACTACAAAACGAATATAGACGTGGGGTTTATAGAGTAAACAGGTAAATGACCACGAACCACAACCACACTTTTTTATGAAATGCAAATAATGCATATAACAGTTTCAGGGCCAATAATTTAGCTATTTTTACTTATATGCATAGTAGTTTGCAGTACTCCATGTAAAAATGGCACCTTTCTCAAAAACAGAGAGAAACATAATAAAGACAGAACTACATTCATCTGTTTTCTAACTCAGTTTAAACCTCATTGTGTTGCAGTTCCTAACGAAGTTACTGGTCATTTACATATTTACTCTATAAAGCCCATTTTATACTCATTTTGTTATTGATCTGGAATCTGTGAACATCCGTTTAGTGAAATGGTGAATTAATTATGAATCAAAAAGAATTAAAAGCTTTGAAACTATATTTTGCATTATTTTTATTATTACTTTTTCACTTTTTTTTGTCCATGAAATTATTATTATAATTATTATTATTTTTTTTTACAATAATACAAACAGTGCAAAATACAGTTTCAGGGATAATAAGTAATATTTTTTTTTTGACATGAACATATAATTATTAATATAATAAATATTAATTATAATAATATTTTATATATTTATAATTATATTTATTATAATTATAATTATTTAGCCTCGCTCATTTAATTTAAATAATTAATTAATTAAAATTTTTTGGCATGAAAATATAATTATTTCTCCTTGTTTTTGCAGTTCCTAATGAAGTTACTGGTCATTTACATATTAACTCTATAAACCCCATCTCTATTTTCATTTTGTTATTGATTTTAAATCTGTGGCTGTGAACAATTAACATGATTTTGTGTATTTTCCATGTATTATAACTTTTAATCTAATTAATCACACATTCTGATGATTAATTAAACAAATTAATCTCATATTAATTAGATTAATTCATGCCAATTAATGTGAGTCATTCAGTCATTCATTCAGCCGATTCGTTCAAATGTCTGATTCATTCAGAAACGAAACAAGTGACTCTTTACAGATGGCTCACTGAATCATTGACTCACTCGATTCGTTTAAAACCGTGGATTCATTCTATACTGAAACAGCTCTGTCTGTTTTGTAGGTAATATTTTCATTGGCGAAATTGCACAAAAACAGACAATATTGACAATATTTTGTCTAAAATGTATCACAATATTAACTGTTTATTGAACTGTCGTATAAAATCAGTATCACTTTTGCAGTCGTGCAGATATTCGGGGAAAAAAAATCAACTCTCTTGCTGGAGTCGTATGATATTGCTATATCACATACAAATGTAAAACAAACCCATGCATTGTTTGTCCTCATATCTTGAATTTTAGACTGCATTCAGTGAAATGCTGAATTAAATGAGAATAAAAAAATTGCAAATTACTTATTGGCCCCAGAAGTGTATTTTGCATTATTTAGAATTTTTTTTTGCATTTTTTTTTTGCATTTTTTTGCATTTTTGTGGTCCTCATTTAGCTACTTCTACTTGCACAGTTTCATTGATTCGCCCCTCTGAAGGCGTTCTATGGTACACTGATTTAAGTTGATTTTGGCCCGTGAGACAGTGAAGCCGTCAGAGTTTGATGTCACACTTCTTCTCATGATGTCATCAGACGCAGGTGATCATAACTAATATCGAAGATGACGGATGGGTGACTCTCACGCTCTCCATTCGCTCTTCCTGGCACTGAGGAGGACTGGATTTGGGAAGATTAAGCGGATAATACTAGAACTGTCACTGAGCGAGGGAAGATAAGATAATTTCACTAAATAGGATTACGGTGCTCTGGAGGCAGGGTGGAGACACACACACACACACACACACACACACACACACACACACAGCTGTATTTTGGCTGGCTCAGCTCTCTAGAGACGAAAGCCTGATAACACATCTGTTGCTCTCACAGACGAGTCGTAAAGAACGAGCAAAAGCCTTCATCATAACTCAGCCCTCTAAAAACACGCCATCAACTACACAACCACACATAACTACAAAAACCCAAAAAGATACACTAACAGTTAAAAAACGTATAACAAATGCAAATTCAAAAGAAATTTTTTAAAAAAAAATAACCAAAAATAAAAAATTTTTTTTCTTAAGCCACCAATACATTTTCAAAGCGTGTTTTCAAATTTCAAGCACTTTTTTAAATTACAATTTTCTACATGAAAAAATTTTTTTTCTTAAGCCACGCGCTTTACAACATGTATATTTTTAATATATTTTATTTATTTTCAAATTCATAATTTAACATTCAACATTCAACTTAAACTGAAATTCTATAAACATAATATAAATATTAAAAATCAAAACAAAACATGCTAACCTGTTTGAGTTTTGTCAAGGAGTTTACAAACAATTAACAATAAACCATAAGATTACAAAGTTTTAAAAATCATCAAAGATAAATAAATTCAGTCATAATATAACTACATTACAAAACCTTAACTATTACCCAAATAAAAACATTTTCTTAAGTTTTTCCGAAAGGTTTTAGATTGAGTTTCGCAAACTGTCACTATTATGCACGTAAAAACAGCAAAATAATTACATTTTAAATGTACAAAAACATGCTATTTTTTGTTTAAATAATATAAATAATGCAAAATGCACTTCCGAGGCAAATAATTAATATTTTTGGATTTTAATCCTTCTGAATTCATCTCTTTTCTTTTCATTTTTTTTTTTTTTTTAATATTTATTCAATAAAACCTACTTATTTTGCTGTTCATTTGGAACCTGTATCCAAAATTTTTTTTTTAAACATCCAAAAATCCAAAAAATATTAAATAAATAATTATTTAATAATAAATAATGAAAATGCATTTTTTTTTACATTAACTAACAATACTGCAAAATACATCAGGTGTGGCATGAAATTAATTTTAATGGCAACTTTTGAACTGAAAGGGCAAGTGTATTGGTGTAGAAACAATTTTAACTCAGAAATTGCTATTAATTTTAACATCTACAAAGAAATTACAAGAATCATGCTGAATTAAACGTGAAATTTTGAAGCAGAAATACTGAAATAGTGTTTTCTGGTGAAACCTACCTGTTTACAGGTTTCTGAGGTGTTTATATAATAGTCAGGTATATGAAGATCTCCTTCATTGCAGTGTGTTGCATAAAAAATAGAACCGATCACCATGAACCCCCAGACCAATCTACAATCACACCGAGCAGCAGAAACCGCCGCAGAGAGGTCGGTATGGTGCCTCAGAAAACACATCTACTCTCATTTTAAAAAGCATAGCTCAAGAAGAATAACATCATCTTGACCTTAAAGTAATAAGGAAAAACCAGCATTGAAGCGCAGTGCTCACTGCAGCTTTTATGACTAACCATTAACACTCAATAAACATCACTTATCTAATCATATTTAGTTTTCTAGGGCAAGCGTCACCATTTATAATGATTATAATAGAGTTTGTGCAAATCAAATCACTGATTAACAACACCAGCATTTGAGCAGGACTCTCTAGTTGTGCTTCACAGAAACCAGAAATAAATATATTGATCTAGAAAACATTAGACGTTGAAGAAGAAACAACTGCTCAGCCAAAATGATTCACTGATGGACTACTGATAAACCATATATATAAAAAAAAAAAAAAAAAAAAAAACTGTTACTGTATGTGAACTATTGCCTCATTTGTTTTTATGTTTTAATTTTATCTGTTTTATTTTATTTTAAATAAAATTTTGTTTTAATTTTATCTGTTTTAATTTATTTTAAATAAAATAAATAAAAAGAATTCTTTATAATTTAATCTAATTCATTTATTTTATATTTTAAAAATTTTATTTTTTTAAATTTTTATTTAAAAATATTTTTAATATTTTATATTTGTTATAAAATTTTGTACAATTATATTTATTTTTATATTTTTATATAACATTTTCTTCAATTATTTATTTTTCAACTGAGCTGTAGTGAACATTATTAAAATGAAGCTCCTGAAGTGCAGTGTTTGATCAAACAAACAACACATAAATAACCAACAAATAACCACACAACCCACAAAAAACACAGTAAACAAAAAACACTGATCTGAAAAAGAACTGTATTGAAACATTGGGAATCAAAGAACAAACAACTCAAGAACACACTCAGCAAAAACAATTCACTGATGAACCGAAGAAGCAGTGAAGAACCCTTCAGACACGGTACACACACAGGCCGGTGTTTGAGTGTGAACATCTCAGTCTCACTCAACTGAGTCAGCGGCTCAATTTAGCTTTAGATAACGAATGGAGTTTGAGCAGACGCTCTCTCTCTCACACACACACACACACACACACACACACACACACACACACACACACACACTGCAGTGAGTTTATCAGCTCTGCGTGCAGCCGGACAATCAGCTGCAGAAATCCCCAGACTCAGGGTTTATCAGGTGACAGCGTCTGGAGACACGTTACTGAAGAATAACACTCATAAACTCAGCCCCAGGACTCAAAGTAAATCACTGCATGAATATGATCATTATGATTATGAGTGAAGGCATCATGAGGACATTAAAAACATCAACCTATAGGTATATACACATAGTATTTATTTTTAAATTATATTCATTATATTTCTACACATATTATATATATTATTGTTCTTATATAATTGCTTAATTGTATAGATATATAATATAACCTAATATAAATAAAATAAATTTTGCTATATAATTAGGTTATTATAAATATCTATATATTATTATAGTATCAGTAACCTTTTATATAAGCAGGGTATTTTTTTGATTGTATTTTTTATTTTATTATAATGACTACACTTCATAATTAAAGTACCACACATAATTTTTTTAATTAGATATTTACGATTTATATATAATAATACAATATATATATCTACATACATAATATATATAGTAGATATATAGTATATATATATATATAAAAATTTATAATTATATATTATATTAATATTTTTGATAATTTATTTCATTTGTGAAAAAACAAAAATATATATATATATCATATATATATATATATATATATATATATATAATATATATTATATATATATATATTATATCTATAAATAATTATTTTTTTTAAAAATTACATACAATTATCATCATTATTTTTAAAAAATATAAAACATTAAAATAATATTATTATACTTAATAAAATATAATCTAAAATTACATAGAATTATCATCATTACTTTTTAATTCATTTTATTTTTAGAAAAGGCATGTAATTTTTTTTTATTATATACAATTACTATTTTTATTGTTTTTATTATAATAATACAGTTATAATTTACACACAAATAAAATGATATTAGATTTTTTTTATATATCTATCATTAAATTTTATATTATATATAATTATTAATATTTTTGATAATTTATTTAATTTTGTGTGGATATATATTTATATAAAAATTATTATATATAATTATTTTTTGAACAATTATTTTATTTGGATGTATAGATGTCCAGTATATAATATCTTTTAAATACTCTTACCGTATGACAACTTTTTGACCCGTTTGGTTGTGTTTTTATTTCTCCTGAAGAATTGAGGTTTTGTCAGTGTCTGGTTAAACCACCAGCACGCATAATTTAACTCAATTTAACCCAAATTGCAAAAAAACTGATGAAGTTTGAGAATATTGAGCATCTGATGTTCCTGTGGCTCTCTGGAGGATTGCTGCTGTGTTTCTGTGAGCTCGAGAGAGAGAGCGACGGACGAGCGTCTCACAGGAAACCTGTCTTATCAAAACACATCCCCTTTACTCTGGAGCATTTCTGGTAAACACACGCATATCTGAGCAGCGCTGCACAAATACACACCTTCGTGAGACGCTGTGACACTCACGTGTTTTTATCTTCGTGACAATAAGGAGGAAGCGAGGTTTAACACACACACACACACACACACACACACACACACACACACACACACACACACACACACACACACACACTAGGGCATGAGAACCAGTCTACTCAGAAAGCACAATGGCCTCATTTACTAAACATGTGTATGTGCAAATCAGTGTGATTTAAGTTTCTGCACACTAATGAAAACTACTCATGAATCAACAACAAAAAAAAATAAAAATACATACTTCCCAAAGTTATTCACAATGTACAAAAATAATTAAATAAATAATAATAATAATAATAAATTGTAGGAACCACTAAATCCACATGTATGCAAAAAGCACATACTCTTGGTGTTTATACAATAAATATACACCACCAGAAAACAGAAAAAAAAAAAAAAAAGCTGTTATATATCAAAAAAAAACTATAACAATAGAAAAAGTTCAGGCCATCTTAAACATATTATAATAAATTGTATCCTCTGCAGTGAATGGGTGCCGTCAGAATGAGAGTCCAAACAGATGATAAAACATCAGCTGTGGATTACTTGTGGATTATTGTGATGTTTTTATCAGCTGTTTGGACGGGGGGGGATTGTGAGTTTTTATCAGCTCGTTTGGACTCTCATTCTGACGGCACCCATTCACTGCAGAGCATCCATTGATGATACACTGATGCAGTGCTACATTTCTACAAACCTGATGAAGAAACAAACTCATCCTGATCTCAGATGGACAAAACCTCAGCTATATAAAAAATAATCTCAAGATTAGATTGATTTCTGCACTCAAATAGACTACAAGACTACTACGTCTATCCCTAACGTACGGAGCAGAAGCAGCACTGGTGACCCTCTGACTACGTACACAACTAACTCCACACCCTACAGCAACTTATATCACACAATAACATCTCATAACACAACCTCCAAACGCAAACTCAGAAGGCTCTTCATCTGAACCCGACGGATCTGCATCAATCGTCTAAACTGTGAGAGCGATGAAAGAGGGCCAGCACCACGGGGCCCCAAACACGACGCCAGTTTGAGCTCTGAGTACTGATGAACAGAGCTGGAACCTTGAAATAATTCGAATATATATATATATTTCAGTTATATATATATATATATATATATATATATATATATAATATATATAATATATATATATATATATAGTATATATATATATATACACACCCACACAACAAAATTAAATAAATTATCAAAAATATTAAATAATTATATCTAATATAAAATTTAATGCTAGATAAAAAAAAATCTAAAAAAAAAATTGTGTGTGTGTGTAAATTATAATTGTATTATTATAATAAAAAATAAAAATAGTAATTGTATATAATTTTTAAAAAATGTACATGCCTTTTCAAAAAATAAAATTTTCATTTTATACAATTATTATTTTTTGAAAGTGTATCATATTACTATTGTAAAATTATATATGTATTATATTATTATTGATATATTATTTATTTATATTTATATTATTTATTTTATTATTTAAAATTATATTTCATATTTTTATATTGTATACATTTTAAATTCATTATATAGTTTTTTATCATGTGCAATTATTATTTTTATTTATTTTTTGAAAATGTGTATAATTTATTTTAAAGGGGTCGTATGATGCGATTTCAATTTTTCCTGTCTCTTTGGAGTGTTATGAGCTCTTGGTGAATAAAGAAGATCTGTGAAGTTGCAGAGACTAAAGTCTCAAACCCAAAGAGATATTCTTTATCAAAGTTAACACTCGTCCACGCGCCCCTGAAACAGCTCGTTCTAACACACCCCACATATCTACGTCACTGTGTGGGAAGATTTGCATAACGCTGCGAAGACGTACCTTTTATTCTCGTTTGTAGTATTGTTGCTGCGGCAGAGATGGTCGTCGAGAAGGTGTGTTTCACTGTGAATGAGAGAAACTACTTTATTTTGTCCTCACAAACCAGAGAGTATTCTGCTTTGTCGTGCCTGCTGATCCGTGCAGGTCGTATAGGACCACTACATCAACTTTGCACTGTGAAACTGCAGAAGCCGGCGGCGGCTCACTCAAGGCTGCGGTGTTGACACTGTTTTCTTTGAAAGAAACCTACTTTGGGTTTTGCCTTCAACAAGAAACCGAACTTCGAAATCATGTCGAAAATGGATAATCACGTTTATAATGGGTTTTTATGTTTATTTTTTTTCTCGTCGCTCTCCCCCGAAATACATCAACTTTGCAAGATGCGATCATTCTGTCTCAAGCTTGAGCCATTCGGCCAATCACAGCGCACTGGATAGCTGGCCAATCACAGCACACCTCGCTTTTCAGAACGATGAGCTTTGTGAAAATCGACGCGTTTCAGAGGAGAAACAATAATGTACAATATGTGGAAAATAATGTGTTTTTTAACCTTATACCGCATAAACACATTTCATTACACCAAATACACAAAATAATGTTCTTTTTAGCAGCATCATATTACCCCTTTAAACTACATAATTTTACTTTAGATTTTTTTGAAAATGTAATATATACAGTTATTTAAAATTATATTTTTTATTATTTACAATTATTAAATTATTTTATTATTTAAAATTATATACATTTTTATAATGTTATTATATACCATTTTTATTTTAAACAATTACATTTTTTTTGACATTTTGTAATTTTGGAAATTGATACATTTTATACAGATTTTTTAATTTATTATATATAGTCTATATATATATATATAGACGTCAATCGATGAATCACATCCAAAAATAAAAGTTTTTGTTTACAAATTTACATAATATAATACTATGTATATAAGATGCCGTCAATGATTATATCGCGATTAATCACATTCCAAAATAGGTTTTATTTGTTTGAATAATAGAAAATAACATAATTAGCAACATGAAATCCTAAAATAGCCAGGAGCGTCTACAGCAGCACCAGCTGAGGCTGAAGTTACAGAGCGTCTACAGCAGCACCAGCTGAGGCTGAAGTTACGCAACCAAGACGAGAAATAAATCAAGGTGGAAGAGAAAGACAGAATAAAAGAAGAGATAATGAGTAAGAGAAGCCAAGAAAGGAAAGCAAATGGCAACAGCCTGCGGTGTTTTACTTTTACTTCTACTATTTCATCTAGATGTCAACCTGTAATGTGATTTTCACAACCATGGCCCATGCAAAACAGGTCTTAAAAAAAGATATATTAATATATATATATATATATATATATAGGATCTTTGCCACAGTGTTATTTTAGTATCATTGAGATACTATCCTAGTTAAAGTTTTAGTTTCATTTTTAATTTTATTTGAAGTTATAGAAATGTTTCTCTTTTTTATTGTTGATTTTTTATTAGTTTTTTTTAAACATTGTATGTATAGTTTTTATATATTTTTATTCCAGTTTTAACTATTTTAATACGTTAAATAATAATAAATACAATAAAACAAGTTTACATTTGATATATTTTTATTTCAGTTAATATTTATTTTATTTCAAATGTTTTTAGTTTTAGTTAACTATAATATTGTGAGACTATTATTTTTTTTATAATTTCTGGGGTTTTTATGTTTTAGTAATTTTGTTGTATTTTTGTAATTTCTATTAGTTTTTTGTTTTGTTCAACTATGTCTGCATTTTTTAAATTAAAAAGTAATTTTTATTAGTTTTTTTTAACTATGTCTATGTATATTTTTTATTTCAGTTTTAGTTAGTAAAATAAGTGTTTTTATATTTTATGTCAGTTAACGTTTATTTTATTTCAAGTAACAAAAATTGTTTTTATGGTTTTAGTTTTAGTTTACTATAATATAGTGATTCTATATTTTTTTTTATTAATATTTTGAAGTAGTTTTTATCTTTATATTTTCTTTTTTATTAATTTATATTAATCTCTCTCTCGCTCTATAAATGTCTATATAGTTTTTATTATTATTTTTTTTATTTATTTTTTTATATATATTTTTTTTTCAGTTTTAGTTTTAGGTATTTGAGTACAGCAAGTTAAACTAAATGAAAACAAGAAATGTTGCCTAAATATAATTTCTTGTCTTTTTTGTGCTGAAGGATGGTGTTTCTTCACTAATGTCACTTTGCTTTATGCTTGAAGTCTCAACATCATCCACTAACCAGAAACAAACACAATACTGACCGTCTTCATCCTCAACGCTACATTGAAGGTTTTAGGATTTCAAACTACGAGCCGTCCAGCACCGTACCCAGACCTCATTTCCCACAATGCAACTGTTCCATATGAAGTTTGATGCACAAGCAAGCATACAAAGCCAGTCTCTCCAGTACAGACTCTCATCAGCTGCATCTGACAGACGTGTTAACTTACTGAGTGTGTGTGTGTGTGTGTGTGTGTGTGTGTGTAGGGTTCACCCCAGGGCTTCTCAAGCCTCTTATTTGTGTGTCTCCTGCGGGTGCGTCTCGCTGGAGTCTCCCTAACCACCGCTGCTCCCCGGGGCTCCCACTGTGTGTGTGTGTGTGTGTGTGTGTGTGTGTGTACGAGTCAGAAGAAGAGCAGGAGCGAGATGCATCAAAATAATAACAGAGAGTGTTTTGACTCGTCATCTTGACTAACCTTCTGAATACTAGCAGCTCATCAACAGATTTAAGACATGCTTCCTCAGTGTACACAAAGAAAAATAAAAAAGCAATGAAATAACGTTCCTGTTTAACATCATCAATCCTGTTGTTTATGAACCAGCTTCATACAGAGACAGTCTTATAAACAACTTATAAAAAAAAATACAAAAGCACACAAGAAAATTACTAGAAATTTAACTGAAAATATAAAAATAAAAAGCTGATTCAAAATATTAATAAAAACTATAATAGTATTTAAATAATATAAAATAACACTGACACAAACCAGGATTATTAGTTAACTAAAACTGAAATTAAATGTGATTAAAAATACTTACACGTATTAAGAAAATCTACTAAAAATATTAAACTAAAAACCAATTCAAAATATTAATAAAAACGATCATAGTATATAAATAATATTAAATAAACCTAAACTAAAAAAAAAATTAAAATAAAAAGTATACACAAAACAATTACAAAAATGTTACAAAAATAAAATATTTATATTTGATTTTTTTTATATGTTAAAAAAATCTTCATATTTTTATAATATATTAAATATCTGTAAATTATTTAATAAATTATACAAAATTTATAATATAAAAATATTTAGATTAGTTTAAGAAAATGCAAAAAAATCTAAATATGACTAAAAACTATAAAAGTTGCACAATGATAGTAAAATAACACACACACACTCACACACACACACACACACACACACACACACACACACACACACACACACACACAAGCGTGTTATGGAGACACACTGGAGGAAAAGAGCGCAGTAAACAGGAAGTGAGAGCGAGGGAGACCAGAGTCCGGCCAAAACAAACACGGCACACGGAAAACACTTCTGTGTAAAGGAGCGCTGAAGCAAGACGTCATGCGATTATGATCCGGAGCAACAAGTGAAACGTTTGACATTCAGCCAAGTATGGTGACCCATACTCAGTAAACGAGCGCTGAACACAAGAGCAGTAATGCTGATTATTGATCCAGCGCTCAGAAAAATTCCTGCGGCCCGGACCAAACAACATCCTCACCCGACACAACCCAACTCACAACAACTTGATCCTCATACAAATGACGGACAACCAGCTGCGGTGTGCTCCTGATAGAACTGATCTCCGATCAGCTGGAGCTTCTGCCCGATGAGGGTCTCCACGCTCCGCTCGGGCCGCGCCGCCGGCTCCATCATCCGCAGGTTCTGCCGGAGCACCACGTCTGGAGGCTGGGAGCGGCTCGGCGGTGCCAGCAGTAACAATCCTGCGCTACCTGTTCAGAGAACAAGAGTACAGAGCACTAGAGGTGATACCAGGCACAAAGACTGATTATTTCACTGAACTTAAACATCAAATGTATCATCTCTGAAGCTCTAGTGGCGCCAAACGGAACTGCAGGCATTCCTACATGAGTTGCAAGATTAATGTTGTGAAAGCGTCACAGTTAGTGATACACCAGAAACATTTTAAACACATAAAAGGCTGACATTTTTTTCTTAAATTTCAAGATGTATGTGCAATTTAAATGTTTGTATTATGGTAAAAAAAAAATAAAAAAATAGTGGTAAAATACTGTAAAAATAATACAGTAAAAAATAAACGTTAAATGTTCAACAGTAAATTAACTTACTGTATACAGTGAAAAACTGTAATAGTTTCATGTCATTATACTGTAAAATACTGTTAAATGTACAATTTTTGGAAGTGAAAAAGAACAAGTCGTCTTATAATTTAAAATTTTTTTATAAAACAATTAAAAACCATTAACTGACATTACCAGAATTATCTGGGTGACAGCTTTAAATTTTTATATAAAACCAAAAAAACAACAACAAAAAAACAAAAAACAAAAGTCCATTTTAAATGCATGTATCTGTCCATTTTAAATGCATGTATAAATTTTGTAGTAATTTTAAACAAGCCTGTAAAAACTTATTTCAGAATTTGTAAAAAGAATGTAAAAAAAAAACACATTTTAGTAATTTGTAAATAAATAAATAAATAAATAAATAAATAAATGTTTTAGTAATTTGTAAAAAAAAAAAGAAAAAATAACAAAAAATAACAAAAAATATATTTTGTAAAAAAATAAAAAAAAGATATAAAAATAAAGCCTTTAAAATTTTTTTAACAAGAATATAAAAAATACATTTTAGTAATTTGTAACAAAAAGTAACTAAAAAAAAAAAGATTTTTAGTGAATTGTAAAAAAAAAAAAGCAAATTTAATAATTTATAAAAAGAATGTAAAAAAACATTTTAGTTATCTGTTATAAAATACTATAAAAATGATTTTAGTAATTTGTAAAAAACAAAACAGGTATATAAACATTTTAAATAAATATGTTTTAAGATGTTTGTAATATGTTTTTACAGTAAATTTAAGTACAATCTGTATTTCTTTTTTAAATGAAATTTAAGTGTATAAAATAGTGTTTCACTCACTTCCAGGAAGCCAAACTATCAACGACTGCCTCCCAGTGACATTAAACAAACTCTACCTGTACGTCTCAACCTCACACAGCAGCTCCAGTCAGTACTGTTAATGAACTTCTGCTCGTACTGTAAGTGCTAATAAACATTAAACTGTCCAGAACACAAGCTCATAGCAGGACAACATCTCAAAGAAAAGAGGCCCGAGCTCAAGTCTGACTGTGTGTGAAAGTATCCTTCAACTACCTTCCTCAAAGATGTCCACAAGTTACCACAAGAGACGTTTATAAATAAACAGCAGAGAGAGAAAAGGCCTGAGAGAGAGCCACGAGTCATGAAGTCGTGACGTCGACGTTCACAGAACTCGAACAGGAAGCTGGAGGAATAAAGAGAGGCGCAAAAATCACATCCCTTTTCTCCAAAAAGAAATTAATTCTTTTGCAATAACACATAAAACTAAACTAATGTTTTAAACTCATATATAAGTATATTTGAATATTGTTGAAGTATAGATACATTAAAAGTATAAAATATATTGTTTTTTATATACATATATGTATGATAAGGTTTATATAGTACTATCGCATCATGATCTAATTGTGTGATTTTATGGATGAGTAATGGTTCATTTTAATAAAAGTCGAGTCTTAATTCAAACAGTCGGAATATTTACATTTTAAACTATAAATATGAGGTTATTACAATTTTTACAGATGTTAAAGTTACTTAGGGCTGTAACTAACGATTATTACGATAACCAATTATCTGGCCGATTATTTTTCCGATTAATCGGATAAAAAGCCCCCTTTTTATTGACAAAAATCTGTCAGAGTGCCTGACAGGACGATCCGTGTTAAACTAAAGCAATAACCCCCAAGAAGCCGTGGTTTACAGTGATTTTATAACAGCTAAGAGGCGAAGCGGAGTGACTAAAACCCTCTTAGCTGTTATAAATTCACTGTAAATTATATTTTCATATTAATAACTATAAAAATAAAAGTTTGATATTGTATCATCCTTAAGATTTTTTTCCATTGTCATAAAAAATAAAAAAAGGAATTATACCTTGACAATCAAACAATCATTACTATGCATCAGTATTCATTTGACAGAAGTTTTCAGTAAAACGTCACCACTGTATTCAATGCATAACAAACCATACCTCCGAAAAAAAAACAAATTCATAGTGCTACAACAATCAAACACCATAATCACTTACACTACAAAATTGTGTGAGTGCATGTGAACGCTGGAGTGGTTTGCATTGCAAAGTGACTGGTTACACACACAGGTAATGAAGCCGCTGAGGTCAGGAGTACACGAGAAACACACACACATCTAGGGATTCTGTGGCTTACCGTAGAAAAGGCGTGTGGGCACTCGGCAGGGCAGCATTACGCTGGGTGATACTGGGGCTCTCCCTGCGGTCTCTGTCTGCTTTAACTGAACACGGGAGGAAGGCCAGTGCTGTAGACCCTTCCTGTGCACATCATCCTCATCCTCATCCATCAGCCGAGCTCCTCACCTGAACACAAGAGCAGAGCACACAGGTCAGACTAAACAAAACACCAACACAGACTGCATTAACGGAGATGATTCGTCTGACAATATTTGACCATTTTGAGGTCATCACATATATATAATTATATATGAAATATATATAAAAATATTTAATTATATATTTATATACACACAAATATATATATATATGAAATGGTTTGATAATTATCTATCAGAACGAACTCAATGTGTGAATATAGAAAATTATAATTCTCCTTTTCTTCAAGTTAAAAAAGGAGCTCCACAAGGATCTATTTTATCTCCTATCCTATTTTCTATTTTTATAAATGATTTGGATTCAGGAGTAGATTCTGCTAATGTGCATCTATATGCTGATGACTCAATTATTTATACAGCAGCAGCATCTATAAATCAAGCTCTGATGGAATTTACAAAAAACATTTAATACTATACAATATACGTTGGATAAATTAAAATTAGTTTAAATTCAAAGAAGACAAAATATATGATTTTTAACCGCACTCACCCTAAGGATACAGACATAACAATATCAACTTTATGTGGTTCAGAAATTGAAAGAGTCGGTTCCTATAAATATTTAGGTATATGGCTAGATGAAAAATTAGCATTTAATGTTCACATTGATCAATTGCTGAAGAAGCTTAAATCAAAACTAGGGTTTTCTATCGTTTTAAAAATTGTTTTCCTATGAGGCCCGAAAGAAACTGGTTGAGAGTACTTTTTTAACATTAATTGACTATGGTGATCTTGTTTACATGCATGCAGCTTCCTCTGTACTAAGAAAATTGGACTCTGTCTATCATGCAGCGTTACGTTTTGTATGTGGTGCAGAATACCGTACGCATCATTGTATTTTTGTATGAATCTTTATCATGGTTCTCTTTGTATCATAGGAGAAATTTACACATGTATGTATTTATTGCAAAGGCACTCCTTGGTAAATTACCATCATACATTACAAAATTTTTAACTTTTTATACTAATGGTTATGGTACCAGATCGCAGCTGCATTTTTGTTTAAAAGTCCCAAGAGTATTCACTGAATTTGGAAAGCATGCTTTTTCTTTTTATGCCCCTAGGGTTTGGAACGACCTACAAAATGTATTGAAATTAGAGTCTTTGCCATCTTTGAGCACTTTTAAATTTATTCTGTATTCTACATTTAAAGAGTCTTGTAAATGTTTTTCTTGAACTTCGATCTATTTTTGATTTGTTGGATTGTTTGTGTTTTAATTATTTATGTGTCTGAAACTCTATGTGTGCTGCCGTTTTTGACCAGGTCTCCCTGGAAGAAGAGATTATTATATCTCAATGGGATTTTTTTCCTGGCTAAATAAAGGATAAATAAAAATAAAAAAATAAAAAAATATATATATATATATAAAAAAGATTGGTCCTAAAAATAGACTTAATTATGCAAAAAAAAAAAAAAAATCCTATTTCCAACCAAGCTCTTTCTTTGTGAGTTTTGTAAATAAATAAATAAATGAAAAAAGATTGGTCCTAAAAATAGCCTATTTTTAGGACCAATCTTTTTTCATTTATTTATTTATTTACAAAACTATTATGCAAAAATAAAAAATAAAATAATAATAAAAAAATTCCTATTTCCAACCAAGCTCTTTCTTTGTGAGTTTTACCCAGTTAACAAACTAGTCTTCTTCGTGGGATTATGCAGTTTATGTTGATATAAATAAAATCTAGGACCACAAAAAGACATACAAATACCAACTCCAACAAAATCAAAACCCACAAAAAAATACAAAAAAAAAACACACAAAATGTGTGAACACACACTCAGACTCACACAAATGACATCTCAGAGTAATAATGGGGTGTTTCGGCCCAACCAGCCGTCCGATTACGGCCCGTTAACAGCAGGATAATTAGACTAAAGATTAGTGTCTCTCGTGGTCAGTGGCTGAACTGATTTAGATAAATAGCAGCGATGAAACCACACGCTCGGCTGCGGTTAGACGACTGGCTTGCTATATTTAACCTGGACGAGGTCTGGCGAGGCAAAGACAGAAACCGTCTCGCCTGCACTTTCCATGTTGTGCGGTGAAGCTTTGGGATTGGTGAAAAACGACGGCTCTGAGAGTCAGGAGCTCATAATGATTGTTAAAGCCACATTATATTATTATAAACACTTCTGTTTCACCTCACTGGTGCTCAAACACTATTATGCACATCCATGTTCTGTTCACTTTCATAACATACAGATGGGCAAATCTCATGAACATTAATAAATAAATAAATAAATAAATAAATAAATAAACAGCACAAAAGAACCCCATTTCAACCCAAATTTTACCATCATTATTTAAATTATAATAATTTTTTAGTACCATTAAGATTTTCAGTTTTTATTTTCAGGGAATATAATACACTTTTATACCACCAATTATCAGTAACACACACACACACACACACACACACACACACACACACACACACACACACATATATATATATATATATATATATATTATAAGGTTTAAGTTATTTTTTACAGTATTTTTTAAATATTTCTTAATTTTTGCATTATGGTAATGGCAAGAAAATCTGCTTCATTTGTCATTTACAAATGAATGAGAAATGCAAAAATAAATAAATAAATAAATAAATAAATAAAAAAACCCAAAAAGTCCTAAAAATAAGCTTTATGGTTTATGCAAACATAATTTCCTATTTATTTCTGTCAACCCAGTTCTTTTTTTGTGAGTTTCAGTCAGTTAGCAACCTAGTACAATCTTCTTTGTCGAACACTTCCGGTAAACTATCTCATATTATTCAAAAGTTTCTTTTCAAGTTTCCAATAAACCTTTCATGTCACTTATGATTATTACTCTGCTTTCTCCCAGACCATACAGCATCTCATCAATCGGAAGTGTGGCATTCAGAAGTGTGTGTGAACATCCAGTGTGTGTGTGTTTATGTACAGAAACACGTGTCACACACCACAAACTATCACATCTGATTTCCTCAATGAAAAAATTACGCTGCAAAAAGCAGAGCAACACGCAGCTCCCTCTACTGCTGCAGACACACACACAAACACACAAACGACAATCCATTCATGAGCGCCGGGTGGAATCAGTCCAAAATCACCCTGGCCCTGCTAATTCAACTCCATCTGAACTCTTAAAAAAAACAAAAAAAAACCTCGAACAATGTTACCAAAACTAACCCACAAGAGGCTCTCAACAACAAACCATAGTTTCACATCTACAACTACTAACAAAACATACCATGCATTTCTGGAATTGATAAAATACTATATTTAGCTTAAAAATGTGTATTTACTCTTCAATAATGTAAATATCATGGTATAAATAGAGCAAATATCCAGTGCATGCAAAAAGAAATAAATGCATGCATAAATGCATATATAAGTGCATGCATAAATGCATAAATAAATGCATGCATAAAAACATAACTAAATGCATGCATAAATGCATAAATAAATGCTTGGATAAAAACATAAATAAATGCATGCATAAATGCATGTATAAAATCATAAATAAATGCATGCATAAATGCATGTATAAATGCATGTATAAAAACATAAATAAATGCATACATAAATGCATGTGTAAATGCATGCATAAAAACGTAAATAAATGCACGTATAAATGCATAAATAAATGCATGCATAAAAACATAAATAAATGCATAATTGTTTTGCATGCTTTGTTTTATCTGTAGTGTACTCCCCTGTACTGCATGGTGTATTTAAGAACCATTTCATAAGAGCAATCAAACTTGGCCAATACATTTTGACCTGAAGGCGTCTAACGGTGGCAGTGATGGTGGAGTGATTTGTTTTGTGCTGACGCCACCCATAGAGCTTCTGTAGCACTACTGACCCAGTGAGGAACCACACACACTCATACACACACGCACGCACACACACACACACACACACACACACACACACACACACACACACACACACACACACACACACTATCCAGCACAGCTTGGCTATTAACTGCCCTGCTTCAAAAACTGCATGACTTCTTGATGAAAACAAACTAAAGTCCTATAAAAAAAAAAAAAAGAAATGAGTGACTATAACCAGTGTTTAAGATGCTCACTTCTTCATCTTTCCATCATCACCATCCACATTTATTGTTCCTGTGTTATATTATAGTCCTCATCTCCATATCTTAATGGCATTTCAGTAGTTCAACAACAGCATTATGTTATCTTATCATAAACAGTTAGACAGAAATCACTTGGAATACCAATAATACACACTGACAGGGATAATAACGTGTTTATGACACTTGTCTCCAGCACTTCAGACAATCATTATTAATACAAATCAGATTTGAGATGTGATTTTCTAAATGCACTATGAGAATGGGCTGTGTCTCAAATCCTAAAATGAGTCTTCCTAGACAGCAGCAGTTTTGGTCCTTATAGACTTGTGTTAAAACAGGAGTAACAAAAAAAACTAAATATAACCGACCAAACACGCTCCCTTCTGTCTATGTAGGCAGCTCAATAGGTTTTGAAACACCTCCAGTGTGCCGGTTTATACTACAACATCTTCAGTGATTTTAATAGCTAAATGAAGCTTTGTTTATATAAGACACACTTTAATATGACAGCTCACAGTAAAGATTCTCAATAAACACGAGTGTCTACACAAACAGAATCAACAACGAAACACAAGACTGCATTTACTCACGCTAACAATAACACAGCGAATAGGCTACCATGGTATTTCTTCGCCTTGCCGGCTTTTGACGAACTACATGGTGAGTAAACGCGTCTTACCTATGTCTGTGTCTCTTTTCCAGCTCAAAAGAAATGTTTAAGTAAAAGCAATCGCGTGCAGTGGAGAATAATCAGCTACTCGCTCGTTCGCTGCGCGTCCCTCATCGGCTCTCCTCATTCTGTCTGCGTCGAGCGCGCTCTCGTTTTCCAATGGCGAGGCCCCGCCCCCCGCGCGCGCTGACGTCACTCTCTCTCTCGCTCTCTCTCTCTCTCTCTCTCTCACGCACGCACACACACACACACACACACACACACACACACACACACACACACACACACACACACACACACACACACACACACACACACACACACACTCACTCTAAAAGAGACAGGCGCATTTTAATGAAGAGGTTATAATGACACACAACATTGCCAAAATATCAATACAAAAGCATTTTTAGATGAATAAGATACAAGTAAATCATAGTGACAAGATAATTATTAATTTGTATTGTGCCTGATAAATAAATAAATAAATAAATAAACTAATTAATTAATTAATTAATTAATTAATTAATTAATTAATTAATTAATTAATTAATTAATTAATTAATAATTTAATAAACAAATAAATAAATAAATCATAACAAAATACAAAATCAAATTAAATAATATAAATTTGCCAATCTTTTATCATAAAAAATAATTAATAATAGTGAACAGATTTTTCCCTTTCCTTTAATTATTATTGTTTTCTTTTCTTTTATTTATTTATTTATTTATTTATTGCACTAAAAAAAAAAAAAAAATAAAAAAAATAAAATAAAATAAAATAAAATAAAATAAAATAAACAAGGTATACAAGGTATAAATGTACAGTTTACCAGTCTTTATCATAATTCATGACGGTGATCAGGGTAACTATTTTTTTTCTTTGTATTTTTTCTTTTATTTTATTATTGTTATTATTATTCTTTTTCCAACCTGAAATTTATTTATTTATTTATTTATTTATTTATTTCACTGATACTTAACAAAAATAAATAAAATAAAATAAAATAAAATAAAATAAAATAAAATAAAATAAAATAAAATAAAATAAAATAAACAAGGTATAAATGTAGAGTTTACCAGTCTTTATCATAATTCATGACGGTGATCAAGGTAACTAATTTTTTTCTTTGTATTTTTTCTTTTCTTTTATTATTGTTATTGTTATAATTATTATTTTTACTTTTTCCAACCTGAAATTTATTTATTTATTTATTTATTTATTTATTTATTTATTTATTGCACTAGTATTTACTAAAAAACAAAACAAAGGTGAAATAAAACAAATAGAAGTACACGAAAAATTAATTTGAGTGTAAAGGATTTATTATCCTATTAACAACACATTATTAAAGCATCGATAATATTCTCTTCTTTAGACAGATACAGACATAAATGAATATAGAAATGCAAGCAGTTGGAAAAATAATGATGAGTACAATCATTGATTAGCAAGTTAATTTGCTTATGAACTGAAGCATTTCTTAACCCCTGACACGAAGGTGTTATTTTATACAAACGGCGTTAAAATACACACTTAACTGATGCCATTGTAAGACTGAGTTCACAATCGACATCCTGCTGTGCTCTTGTGTGCAGCTCTATTGTCATGTGCATTTCACAAATGGCCCGTTTAATTACTTTTCTGACAGAAGCTTTTATAACTTCAGTTCATAAACTACAAAGTGTCGGTTCAGTAGATCTTAGAAAGAAATTATAGATGAACTGCACAAATAGTTGCATTGACCAACACACATTTACTGAGAATAAATGAATTCCTGGCATATGTGTTGTATCATTCAGGGAGATTCTGCACATGTGCCTTTAAGACTGTCAATCATGTGACTTGCGGCCAATCAGAGCGTTTGTTTTGGTCCCGCCCAGCTGTGCTGTATACACACACGTGGATGGGAAATTCCCACAGCTGTAGTGTTTGTGGTTTCTCTGCTGTGAATTCATCATATGATGTTTTACTCTAACACAGACACTTCATATGAGAGCTGGGTGATTTCACTTCACCAGATGAACTACTACAGGAGCTGTTATACCAACTTCTTACTAACTGGGTTTTTCTAGCAGAAAAGGCAGCTTTGCAATGGGAGGAAATGCACCAGAGTTTTGGTTGTAGAAGTTTTGACAGTATTAGTATATAGATAAATGTCACAGTGCCATTTAGTCATCTTTCATTTCCCATCATAAGACAAATTTAACCATAGTAAAGTATTGCAGTATGTCTTTAAAGGTCATGAAAGTATCATGTGAAATGACTTGTGAAAGGTTTTCTCATTCATGTGCCTTTTTTGCAGGAAATGGTTTAAAATGTGTTTCTCTTGAGTAAGAAAATTTACAGATGAGTTCGTCTGTAATGGATTATGTGTATTTGTAGGCCAAAACCAGCACTTCCAGTACCATCGTCCTGAAGTCAATGGGTTTTTGGTTCAATACCTGAAATAAAGCTCAAGATATTTACATGTTTATGTGGTTTTATTAAAGATTTTAGCATGAGTTTTAATGGAATAGTTCATCTAAAATTGAAAATTTGGTAAAAAAAAAAAAATACCCTCAATTAAATTTAAAGTTTATGTATTTATGCATTTATTTACAGTATATTTATTCATATAAATGGATTTGTAAAAAAAAAAAAAAAAAAAAAAATCAACTTATTTGGATTACATAATATTCAAATTATAAGTCATATATGAATAAAACAGGTCAGATTTCTGTACTCTAAATAAATACTAAAAAGTACACTAATAATAATAATATTTTTTAACCATATTTACAATATGCATTTATTCAAACAGCTTAAAATCAGCATCTGATCAGTGTGAAAAACAAATAAAATTTATTCAGTTCAAATGTATAAACATGGTTAAAATATGACTAGCTGTGGAACTAACAATATTCAAAAAAAATTCAAGATATTTACATGTTTATGTGATTTTATTAAAGATTTTAGCATGAGTTTTAATGGAATAGTTCACCTAAAATTGTAAATTTGCTTAAAAAAAATTACATTTAAAGTTGATGTATTTATGCTTTTATTTACAGTATATTTATTAATATAAATGGATTTATAAAATTTGTAAAAAAAAAAAAAAAAAAAAGAGAAAAAAAATCCATCCATTTGGATGTCATATATGAATAAAACAGGTCAGATTTCTGTACTCTAAAATAAATAAATACTAAAAAGTACACTAATAATAATAATTTAAACCATATTTACAATATGCATAAAACCAAAATAAAAATCAACATAAAATAAATAAAAAAAGACAAAAAAAAACTAACTCAGTAAAAATAAACAAACATTAAATATGACTACCAGCTGAACAAACTAACAATATTCAAAGAAAATTCAAATACATGCAGATGAAACCGACTGGATTGATTGATGATAAATATATAAACCTGGTTATTGTGCATTTAAAACATATTCAGTTTATCATAGAAATTCGACCCATTTATTTTTGACTGACAAATATGCATCACATTAAGTTTATTAGTTTGTTTATGTTAAAACGGCGCATGAAGATTTTATATACAATTCAAAACATAAATCCTAAATTTTGGCCTAAATGTTTTTGGAGTGTACCAACAATCACAAATGGTTAAACTGAACTCATGAAACAGTGTGAAACACTGTAACCCAGTGTGTAAAACACATGACACCAGAGTTGTTTTGTTGCTAAAACACGTCACTCGTGTAAGCGCAGGAAAATAAAACATAATATATATGAGCGATTTCTCACCTGTGTAAAAAAACACAAGCAAACTATGTTTTTCTATCTGGCCATAACAACATAATCTTTATTCTTACAACAAACACAGACCAATGTAATCCTGAAAATGATAAGAAGTTATCGAACTCTCAACATATCCTTCTCAACACATTAATAACTCCCATGTAAGAAACATTCGGTCGCGAGTCTTTGCGCTGCAGAGTTTCGGTGGGGAACGGCCGTCTGTGAGGGAATGTGAGGTCATCGTGTGACCCAGCTGTCCAAGTGTTTATTGATTAGTCCAAACCCCCGAGGGTGGAGAAGGGCAGATCATTACAGTACCCCGAACCGGCCGGGACACACCACTGCATCAGCTGTGTTTGGACAGACCAAATACAAACTCACACAGCAGCCACATTAAAGTACTAATAACTCAGATACAAGAGCACAGATCAAAGCAAAAGCAAAACCAAAAACAAAAAATAAGATGAAATTAAAATCTGCTCACCCTCAGGCCATCAGAGATCAGGATGAGTTTGTTTCTTCATCAGGTTTGGAGAAATGTAGCACTGCATCAGTGTCTGACCAATGGATGCTCTGCAGTGAATGGGTGCCGTCAGAATGAGAGTCCAAACAGCTGATAAAAAAATAACAATAATCCACAAGTAATCCACAGCACTCCAGTCCATCAGTTAACATCTGGAGAAGACAAAAGATGAAACACATCCAGCTTTAAGACGTTTTTACCTAAAATTTGAGTCCATAATCTATATTAAGGTTCGGAGTCAAACTCTCTAACCATTAGGCCACGTCTCCCCAAAAACCACTGTTGGCAGCGGTGGGATTAACACTTTCTTCAGAGCATTATGGATTTTAGCTGGAAGCAACAGTTTAAAGGTAAATGTGTTTAATCATAAATTTAAAAAAAATACATATTATATTAACAAATATAAATAAATACATATTATTTATTTATCATTTATGCTCATATTGTTCTTATTGAAATGATATACATGAATAAATGTAAATTGTGTTTTACATAGTATATGATGGTTATTCCTGGGCTGTGGTCTGAGTAAGCATTCCTGATTAAGCAGAACTCATCGTTACACATGACAAACTCTCAGACACTATTTAACTAAAATTCAATTTGTGAAAGAAACATATGACAACATTACCTCTTTTCTTCCAGTCCTCCACACACACACACACACACACACACACAAAAAAAAAAAAAAAAAAAAAAAAAAACAAAAAAATACTACTTCCTTTCATTCACTCCTCCTGCCTCCCTCCTTAACCAAACAGATGGTTCCACTCCAGAGTTCATATGGAGTTTGCTGAAGTCCTGCCAAAACATCGGACTGTGATCAAGTTCATGCCTGGGACACAGATACAGATCTCTATAGAACACACACACACACACACACACACACACACACACACACACACACACACACACACTTGTTTGCATAGCTATCTAAATAGAGACATTACATAGACTTAAACGGGGAGTCATATCAATTATGGAGTGCCACAAGGATCTGTCCTAAGTCCTCTGCTATTTTCAATATACTTGTTGCCCCTTGGTTATATTATTAGAAAATACAGGATTAGTTTCCACTGTTATTCTGATGATACTCAACTATATATCTCAATGAGACCAGATGAAACTTCTAAACTATCTAAGCTAACAGAGTGTGTTTAAAATGTAAAAGACTGGATCACCAATAATTTCCTCCTATTAAATTTGGATTAGACAGAGATAATACTTATTGGACCAAAAAAAACATTACACAGAATCTTGTAGATTGCAATTTGCAACTAGACAGATGTACTGTTACTTCCTCTACAGTCAAAAATCTGGGTGTTATATTAGACAGCAACTTTTGAAAACCATATTTCCCATGTTACAAAAACAGCATTCTTCCATCTTAGAAACATTGCCAAGCTACGAAACATGTTACCTGTTCCTGATGCAGAAAAGCTAGTTCATGCGTTCATGACCTCTAGACTGGACTATTGTAATGCACTGCTAGGTGGTTGTCCTGCATCCTCAATAAACAAGCTACAGGTAGTCCAAAATGCAGCGGCTAGAGTCCTTACCAGCTCAAGAAAATATGATCATATTACCCCAATACTACAGTCTCTGCACTGGCTACCTATTAAGTTCCGTATCAGTTACAAAATATTATTACTTACTTATAAGGCCCTTAATGGCTTAGCTCCTGCGTACCTAACTAGTCTTCTACAACGCTACAACCCATCACGCTCCCTAAGGTCACAAAACGCTGGACTTTTGATAGTACCTAGGATAGCAAAGTCCACTAAAGGAGGTAGAGCTTTTTCACATTTGGCTCCCAAACTCTGGAATAGTCTTCCTGATAATGTTCGGGGTTCAGACACACTTCCTCTGTTTAAATCTAGATTAAAAACACACCTCTTTGGCCAAGCATTCAAATAATGCATCTCATAATCTTGGACTGCAGTTATATCTGTTCAAATGTGCATTATTATTCTTTAACTTGGGTTAAACTAATTAATTGTCTCTATTTGTTTCTCTGTTTCTGTAACTAGGATTTACACAAGCTTCAGTCTGGATCCAGAACACCTGAGAAGAGATGATGCCAGCCCTGAAACAACATACAGAGCTACCAAATTTTGCTATAAGTTTGACTGCATCATATACAGTAAGTAGCAAGCGTGCGCACACACACACACACAAAGTAAAATCAGGTTTTCAGTAATTCTTGCTCAATCATTAGAATCACGGTTAAAACTAGATTTCGACATTTTCTGCAGAGAATCTGCTGGGTTTGTATGTTGACAAGCATTGGTCATAATGTCAGCATGTTCCAGGTGATTTCCAGGGAGTTTCTCACTTCAAACCAAAGTCCATCCTCACATCTCTGAATCTTCTGGTCTGTAAACCAGGCTCGGGTCTCTAGTGTGACACTAATGTGACATCATTCAGTTATTATCACTGCGACTGGTAATGTGGGGCTGTAGAAGAGAAATAAGTGCATGTGACCGTCACACACGCATCTATTAGAGACGTCTTATCTGGCAATCAAAAATCAAAAATCAACAAACAAAATATCAAAAAACAGCAAAACGGCAGAACAAACAAAAAAGCACACACCTACACCCATACACAAACTACAAACAATCACCAATCATCTAAATCATAACCTGAACCTGATGGGCTTTTCACCGAGCAAATCATTAAACGGCATCAGCCCAGCGACTGAGATCCCATCATGAGAGACACTGTATTATGAGATAGAGAGACATTTGCATGTTTAATGAGGCTTTCACACACTATAGAGGCAGCCAGATCAAACAAAGATAATAGAAGAGGAAGTTTCTTAAGATTAAATACAACAAATGAACCACATTCAAGACTATGAAATATAATGATTATAAGGTTTGAATTATTATTATTTTTTTTTACATATCAGTCCATGGATCCCGGTTGAAATAACATTATGTAAAATTATAAGGTTAACATTAGTAACATTAGAAATAACATTAAAAATATAATTAGTAACATTAAATATATATTTGAATTACATGCACACATTTCTATTTAATAAAATGCAAAAATAAAATGCAATTCAAAGCACTTTAAAACGTGACAAAATGTGATAAAATCAGAATCAATAAAATGCAAAAACAAAATAAAACACAAAAATAAAATAATCAGATAAATCAAGAAATAATGTTAGAAATAACATGGACACACCTATATATACAATAATAAAATAAAAATGAATTAATAAAATGCAAAAATAAAATGCAATGCATTTTCAGATGTGAGCAAACCAATTGTGATAAAATCAAATGATGAAATAAAAATTAAAGTACAAAAATAATAAAATAAAATAAACCTAGAAATAATGTTAGAAATAACGTGCACACCTCCAGTACATACACTCGATAATAAAAATAAATAAATAAAATGGAATAAAATAAAATGCAAAAAATTAAATTTGATGGTTAAGAAAATTTACTACATTTAGAAACAGACTGTGAAGCTTGCTGTGCCAAACACTGTAAATCCATGTAAACATACAGCAGCATGAATAATAAAGATCGCTGTGGAGGATCATGATGATGTGATGCTGGTTTTGACCCGCTGAATGACCGTCATTAGTATGTTTGACTTTCAAGTGTCGAGCTGAATCTAAGCTGAATCATTCATTTGTCTTTTTCGCTCAAACTCTGTCACTTTCAAACTCTGTTACTATGGCAACAGTAGGCCAAATAAAGCCGTCTGATGGCCGCTCTGCTCTGATGGCAACAGCTCCATCATTGGTCCGGTGTGACGGCGTACGTAAACACGGCTCCTCTGCGGGTCCCACTGTCAGATGAGGCTATACACATTATTCATGATTGCATTAGAAACCACAGAGAGAAAGAGAGAACTCACACACACACAATCACATGCTCCACTTCCTCTACAGCTTGTGCACCCTTTGAACTCTGTCTTAAGATTCAAATAAATTTGATATAAGGTGCTTTAATGGCTTTGCAGTTACAAATCATAAGAAATAAAAAATAAAATAAAATAAAATAAAATAGTAATTAAACAATAAAAAATAATTTATAAAATTATTGCAATTTATTATATTATTATTACATTATTAATTATAGTATATATTATATATATATATACACATTATTTTATAATGCAATAAAAACAAATATAAAATATTACAAAAATAAATTAAATAAATAAAAAATGCAACAAAATAAAAAAAAAAAAAAAAAAACATGAAGCAGTACGATGCAAATGGAATAAAATAAAATAAAATGGAAAGCAATGTAATGTTATAAAATACTAATAAAAATGAAATAAAATAAATGTAATAAATAAATAAAATTAAAAACACAATGCAATACAATAAAATAAAATGCAATCAAAGAAAATAAATGCAAAGCAATGTAATGTAATAAAAAACTTAAATGCAATGAATAGCAAAAAATATAAAATAAAATTATAAATAATATAAAATAAATCAAATAAATGTAAAAAAAAAAAAAAAAAAAAAATAAAAATAAAAACAATGCAATTCAATGCAATAAAATAAAATATAATACTATCTAACTAACTAACTAACGAACTAAATAAATGAAGTCAAGTAAAGTGAATAGTTTTATAGTGGTTGTTCTTCAGCTTCCACCAAAACACTACCAACAAAAAGTTTTTCGGCTCACCAAACAAGACTATTTCCACAGTTCTGATTGGCCGAGCTCCATAGCAACCGCATGAGCACATCCACCATCCAGTTGAAGCAGAAGAGCAGAGACACACTGACCTGAGATCAGCTGTCTGCTCTGATCACACACACACTCCTGCAGTGGAAACGCTATACACTGAGATCTGTGTGAGAAAAAGAGGGATTCAGTGAAGATATCACAGAAACAGAAACACACACACACACACACACACACACACACAAAAAAAAAAAAAAAAAAAAAAAAACACACACAAAAACACACACACACACAAACATCTAACATTAAACAGATATATTTAATATTAAACATATAAAGATTATTTTACATCATTACAATTTTCAAAAAAAACTATAGAATATTAATCATTCAGCATGTTAGAATTATTAAATCATGAATATTAATTATGCATTTTACATCATTACATTTTACATAACAAATTAATGAATATTAATTATGCAAATGTATATTTACATTTTAACACATACATACACCACTAAAATTTTCTTCAGAAAACAAAGATTTCATATAAGTAAATTATATTATTAAACATTCACATTAGTTGCATTACAAGACATTGTGAACATTTTTAAACAAGAAAGAAAAGCACATGAATTCTATCACAACAAAATCTGAAAATACTGTAACAAAATGAATGAAAACATAACTTCTGTGCAATTTTTGGCCAATCATTTAATATAAGATGATGCATGTGATCAGGGTTATTATTGCAAACTAAAACTAAAGCTATTAAACACATTATTACTTATCTAAATAAAGCTGAAAATACAAATATTAGACTAGAAAAAATAGAGTTGTGTTGCCTTGGCAAGTTGAAATACTAAAATTACTAATGAAAGTAAATGAAAACTGAAATAAATATAAAATAAAATAAAAAAAATAATATAAACCTAAATAGTAATAATTCATCAAATAATACAAATTACAAAAAGACATAAGATTTAGAGATATATAACTGTTGAAGCAGTAAAATTACTCATGTAAATAAAATTAAAAATAAAACTGAAATAAAAATAAATGAAAAATAAAAATAAATGACAAATGCACAAAATAATAACAAATTAATAAATAAATAAATAATTAGAAATGTTGCCTTGATAAATAAATAAAATAATTTTGGCAAATAACTAAAAGGTTAAAGAATGGAAATTATATAAATAAAAAAAAAATAAAAAATAAAAAAAAATAAATTGACTAAATTTAACCTAAACAGTAATATTAAAAAATAATAAAAAAAAAAAATTACAAAAGCACATAACAAAATGGCTAAAATCTAATCAAAACTTTAAAAAAGTAATAAGCTAATTCAAAATATTAAATAAAAATCTGATAGTATATATATTTAACACTAAAATAACAGTGTAGCCGGTCACACATAAACACAGCCGTCATGAGCGGATCAGACCGGGACAAACACGCGGCTGTCAGTCATCTCGGGTGAAGCTGTGTGAATTATTGAAGCGGGCGGGTGGAGGGTCATGTGGGTCTGTGACCGCGGACAGACAGATAGCGGCTGGAGATCTGTCCGTCTCTCTCTTATTAAAGCAATGACACCTGATCTGAGCAGGTAACAGAGCGCCAGACAGATAAGGTATATATTAGAAAGCATATATATATATATATATAAACTATAAACTGTACTGAATGCAAATATGTGTAAATAATAGCTTTAAAAATAGAAAATATGTTCATACTAGCATAGTTTAACTAAACAAACAATTAGAAATAAGTGCCTTGCAAAAATGAAAAAAAGCTGAAAGCAAATAAAATCATAAAAATAAATAAAAACTAATCAACTGAACCTAAAAACGTAAAAACTCACCAAATCACCCAATATTACAAAAGACATAAGATTTAGAGATATGTAAACTATTGAAGCAGTATTAAAATTACTCATGCTAAATAAAATTAACGTCTAAAATACTAAAACTGAAATAAAAATAAATGAAAAATAAAAAGAAAAATACAAAAAAAAAAAAAAAAAACAAAAAAAAAAAAAAAAAAAATAAATATAAACGTTGACAAAAAAAAAAAATAAAATAATCAAATAACTAAAAGGTTAAAGAATGGAAATTATATAAATACATCTCGGGTGAAGCTGTGTGAATTATTGAAGCGGGCGGGTGGAGGGTCACGTGGGTCTGTGACCGCGGCCACCAGCACACAGACAGACAGATAGCGGCGTGAGATCTGTCCGTCTCTCTCTTATTAAAGCAATGACACCTGATCTGAGCAGGTAACAGAGCGCCAGACAGAAGAGCAGCGACTGTCTGGAAAACACGCGCCGTTTCACACACTCTGAGATTACGTGCAGACCGCCACTGATTACACTGACCTCAGATGTTCTGCACCAAATCTGTTCAGTCCAAAGCAGCACATTATGAGCACGTCAGAAATGCTTGATGATGTGATGCTTTTGTCTGGACTGATGCACTGCACCCTAAAACACATCACAGTGCAATGCAATGGAGAATCCAAAATCCAGGTGAAACAGGAAAACTAAACTAAACTAAAAAAAAAAAAGCAAAGCAATGCAATGCAATAAAATACAAAAATAAATATATAATAAAATAATACAAAATAAATTCATACAAATTTTATTACATTTAAAAATAAACACGAAGCAGCACAATGCAATGCAAATTAAACAAAAAATTAAGTAAAATTAAATCAAAAGCAATGTAATGTAATACAAAACAAAAATGCAATGAATTGCAAAATAAATAAATAAATAAACACAGAAAATTTGTTCATACTAACACAGTAGGGTCCTGTTTTTAGTTTAGTGTTTTTAAAAAATGCAAAAAAATGACAAAATAATAATAATAAAAACACGCACGCACACACACGCACGCACGCACGCACGCACGCACGCACGCACGCACGCACACACACACACACACACACACATATATATGTGTATATATTAAAAATATATATTAAAAATGCAAGTCATACAGTCTTAAATAATTTAAGTCTACAATGTTGAAGATGTTTTCAATACCTGAATTAAAATTCATTTTGATATTTGTTGTGGGGCATGTAAAGCTTTTGATATATATATATGTGTGTGTGTGTCTGTCTATCTATCTATCTATCTATCTATTGCTATCTTTTCTGTATAGATTTCATTGTTTTATATGAAAATCCATTTTATACATACTGTATATATATATATATTATAATTTAAATAAAAACTATGATACTAATTATAATTGTATGTATATATATATATATATATATATATATATATATATATATATATATATATATATATACAAAAAAACTTTAACTTATTTTTTTTTCAGCTTCTTCAGCAACATTTCTCATTTTTGTTTAGTTTAAGTGCTAAAATAAAACTAAAAACCTAAAAGCTATACATATATTAATAGAAATAGACAAAAGCACAACAAAATTACAAAAACGAACTAAAGTCAAAGTCAAAACATAAAATATAAAAATAAAATTTAATTCAAAATATTAACAAAAACTTTAATTGTATATCAATGAGCTATGATGAAAATTGGCCCGAAGCTGTGTAAGTTGTGGCTGAAATGCAGGGCTCTATTCTAAATGTCCAGGGAAATGGTCAGTGTTATCATTGACCTCAAACTGACTGAAATGACGCTGAAGCATCTCCTCCTGAATCAGGTGTTTCTTGAGGGTCAAAGGTCGGGATCTGCCCTCAGTCTCTCGCTGACACACTTGAATGTGTTTGTTCATTCAGTCTCCTGACGCACATCTGTGATGTACAGGATCTCAATTCTGTTTCCAGTCTGACTTGTTCTGTCATGTTCTGATCCTAACGCTGCGGCACTAATTGCCACCCATTGTTCGGTCCTTTGTTATTTTGACCTCAGAGACTCAGAACTGGATTTACAGGTTTGAAATCCACCTGATTTCCAGCTTTTCCCACTTTAATCATCCTAAATCCCCATAAACAAGCACTGAATTACAAAACACTTGCCATTGGATTCTAGAATAACAGCATTAAGCAATAGGTTTTTGATAGCTTTTGATCAAAAACTACATTAGACAATTTGGGGAATTTAAATAATACACTTAAATATAATATAATATAATATAATATAATATAATATAATATAATATAATATAATATAATATAATATAATATAATATAATATAATATAATATAATATAATATAATATAATACATATTTTAGTGAAGTTTTTTTTCCCCAAAAATATATTACAAATATTCAATATATTAAAAAGTCACACAGACTTAACATGAATTCAAGTCTACAGTGATTATGATGTTTTCAATATATTTATTGTGAGGCATGCGAATCAAAAGGATGACATTTCTGGTGAGATTTTATGATTTAAAAAAAATAAATAAAAAAATTACTAACTTTTCCATATTTCATTGATTTAATTTCTGTATTTCACTCAAGATGTCACTGTTTTACTCTTGACACAAACTTTCAGTCTTAACATATAAAAAATCCATAATAAAATTTTTATTAGAAAACAAAAAAAACAAAACATGATAATATGAAAAACAGTTAAATTAAAACCATGTCAATATTAATTGTGCAACTGATTATTTTTTCACAAATTACGACAACTTTTTGGTTCTGACATCATGTTTATATATATATATATATATATATAAAATAAAAAAAAGATTATTGGAATACTTTTTATAAAAAAATAAAAATAAAAAAAAATGCTATTGCAGGCTTTCTACTTCAATATTGCACATTTAATTCAACATGTTTATGCAACAATTCTTTTTCATTAATTGTGAAATTTACAATATGCATTTTTTTTAAGTGCATCACCCAAGTTGCTAGCATTCAATAGCAACTGAGTTTAAAAGTACTAAGATGAAAGCGTGATGCTTTGAAGCCGGAAGAGTTTAAAAGATCAGATGCACAGTGGGGTGTGTGTGTGTGTGTGTGTGTGTGTGTGTGTGTGTGTGTTTTGACCCATCAACCTCCACTAAAAAGACACTTTTGAGTGTATTGTGTGCACATGAAAGGTGTCGAACACACTGCTGAGTTTCAACAAAAGACCACCAGTGAGGACCGTCCATCTCGAGGGAGTTAAACAAACTAAAATTACAACTGTAGAGCAGAATACTAATGCTTTACTAATGCTACAACCAATCATAATCATCATTAAATTAAAGAAAATATCAGCCAAACATGAAATTGTACTGGGAATTTACTCAAGATGTATGTGGATGAGTTTGTTTCTTCATCAGGTTTGTAGAAATGTAGCACTGCATCAGTGTCTCAGCAATGGATGCTCTGCAGTGAATGGGTGCCGTCAGAATGAGAGTCCAAACAGCTGATAAAAACATCACAATAATCCACAAGCACTCCAGTCCATCAGTTAACATCTGGAGAAGACAAAAGATGAAACAATTACTTGTGTATTATTGTGATGTTTTTATCAGCTGTTTGGACTCTCATTCTGACGGCACCCATTCACTGCAGAGCATCCATTGCTGAGACACTGATGCAATGACACATTTCTCCAAACCTGATGAAGAAACACACTCATCCTGATCTCTGATGATCTGAAAGTGAGGGCATTTTCAGCAAATGTTAATTTTTGGGTGACCTATTCCTTACCTATTCCTTGTAATATTGGTTATAACTCATATTCATGCATGTTTAGTATCTCTGCTTAAGTTTATTTATGGGTTAATTCTCTGTGAATGTCTCTGTATCGCTCCTGCGGCCCCCGTGAGAGCGTCTCTCAACAGCTGCTCATTATTCCAGCCGGAGCGGATCGGATCAGATCTGGTGTCCGGCTTTAGTCCAGCTACTAAACATGTATCTGCCACCATCAATATTTAATCTGCACATTACTGGTCAACACTGTTAGGAGGAGACGGGCCCAGTCTTGACACCACACAAGAGTCCAAACACCGAAAACACTCATGAACACACACACACATGAGCACAAAACCAAATTATGTAGTTAATAGTCCCACCGCGAACACAAACACCTGGAGAAAAACAGAACAAATCAAGTGCTTGAGTAAAAATACAGATACCCTCGTGAAAGTAAAAGCAGTCGTTTTAAATTTTATTTGAATAAAAATCAGGGCTATGATAGTTAACTCAAACTAAATCAAATACCAAAAGAATAAATTAATAAATAAAAAAAAATAAAAATAAATAAATAAAATTAGTTTTTCCAATGCAACATTTCTCATTACCTTTTAGTTAATTCTGAAGTACTAAATAATAATAATAATAATAATAATAATAATAATAATAATAATAATAATAATAATAATAAATAAATAAAAATAACAAAAGTACCATAACTAAAAGCATAAAATATAACAATAATATCTAATTTGAAATATTTACAAAAACTATAATATTGTATATTGTAAATGACTCTAAAATAACACTGGTATAAGTACAAAAGTACTCTAGTATTAAAAGTAAAATTTACTGATCAAACCATGTTTATTATTTATTCTATCCAGATTAGTACAGACATTTAATATGTATTGATCTGAAAATAAACACATTTTTATTACTAAACCTCATTATACTGGTTATATCAGAATTTTAAACATCAGTATAATAAAATAATAATTTAAGATACTGACCATTTAAGTGTGCAAACAAGTGAAAAAACACCATATAATAATTTAAAATTGTGGAAAAACTAAATTTGTGGCAAAAAAATAAAAAATAGTATTAAAATGCAATGTACAAACATTACACGAGGCAAAATATTGTGCAAACTGAAAAGAAATAAAGAAAAAGCAAGTAATATTGAATTAAAATGTGAAATATTTTAATATTTTTTTTTCTTGTAAAAAAAATGCTCCAATAAATGTTATATTTACAGCTTTAAAGTTTTAAAGAGTATGAACAAATCTAGGCAAAGATTACAATAAATACTGATTGTAAAAAATCAACACTGTTTGTGGTTAATCATGATTTAATATATATTAATACTAAATGTTTTTACATTTTAATGACATTTTTATTAGTATTTTTTTGCTAAACGGTACTGTGTTGGTCGCCACTTGATGAAAAATGCAAAATCTGAGTCCTGATGTAAAAGCAGAGGAGACCAGCTGCTCAAGATGTGAATTATCTTCATTCCAGAGAACAATAAAACAATTAGAGGACAAATCCACACAACGACCTGCTCACATTCAACAGCTTTTGTCTGGAGACTTTATAGAGCCGTCAAACTCACCTTTAACCTTTCAAGTTCTTTTGTTGCACAGTTAAAGTCGATCATACAACCTTCAGGAACTAGACCACTGCGCTAGATAGCAAACACAGTAAACTAACAGAAACAAAATCACAAGCCTTCTGTCTCTGATCGATAGTTTAGAGCTTTTGATCAAGTAAAGGTCAGAATAACTGCAGTAATATCTCCAGATGAACTCTCACTGGACTGAAGCAGCTCAGCTTTACTTGATTCTCCATCAATCATGTTTTAGAGTCTCAAATCTGATCCTCAGGATCTTTTGAGGAGCGTTTGTTTCCAGAAGCTTTACTTTCACTGTTCCTCAGCGGAGGAATGATCTTCACAAGCCTCCAGAACATCTCACATCTTCTGAGGAGCCTTTATTTCTTCATCTCTCAATCACTGCATTATATGTTTGGATCATTTACATCTCATCTCACTGACACACATTACTGCAGATATAGAGCACAGACTCATATTTAGATCATTTTATGTCAGTATCTGCTGCACTGTTATAAAGATCTCATTGATTTACATCACAAGCATCTGCAGCAAATTCATATTTCTTCCCAGTTTGAGTTTCTGAATAAAACTGAGCTGTGTTTTTTCCTCCATGCATGTTCTCACTATATCAGACTATATGAGCCATGATAGAGCAAATATGATTTATTAAAATATTTTGTCTAAAGTAACAATACAATGTTCCATAAAAAAAAAATATATATTTTTTTTTTAATTTTTATCTGGAAATTATGAGATAATTATGACATATCTAATAATTTTGACATATCATCTCATAATTAATACTTGTCATAATTTTGACTATCTATCTCATAGTTTTTACGTTGTATCTCATAATTATGACTTACGTCGTAATTTTGACTTTCCAACTCAGAATTTTGACTTATCTCAAAATGATCACTTAGCATATAATAATTATGACTAAATCATACAAATATTATTACAACACTAAATAATAATGTTTATTTGATCGCCTTTCAATCATTATCTTTTTATCTGCCCGTATAAATATCAGCATCTGCACCAAATTGCATAGTTTTGCTCTGTTTGAGTCTCTGAATAAAACTGAGCTGTTTTTTTCCTCCATATTTACTCAAAGTCTAATACATTTTTTATGACTTATTTCATATGTCTTATGCCTTTTTTAGGGTTAAGGAGTTACAACATTGGCTTTCAAAGTCCCTGACTGAAGAATCATCCAGTATTTGTCTTCAGATCTCCATCTCATCGCAGGCTCTAAACATATGAATGAAATGTTTTTATGAATTCACACTTATGATAAGTGCATATGTTTGCGACCAGAGCCGTCATAACAATGATCCACCCTTACCAATTTGTACTTACAGCCGTGAGAATAATGATCCACCTTTCCTCGGCCAGACGATCTGCCAGCAGTAACTCAAAGCCAACTGCTGAAAAATGCAGGAGCTATTAAACAAAACAGCTCTCTAATATCTCCTTTCTAGCGGTGAGTCAACAGGTTTACCTGGATCTGTGTGTGTGTGTGTGTGTGTGTGTGTGTAAACTAAGAGAGGCTGTGGTCAGCGGCGTATTCACATGACACTAATGGCATCTGATGAGTCACTGTGTGGTGAATAGCAGATCAGTCCGGCTCTCCAAATATTTTCCTTGTGTTCGGTTTTGGGAATTTCCCAGTAATATGCTATAAATAGCTCTCCTCCTCGTATGTTTGGAGGGATAAGACTCCCAAAAATTCCACAAAAAAAGGATTTACCCACCCTCATGTCATTCCAGACTCACAGGACTTTCTTTTGTCTGCAGAACACATGAGAGGATGTTTAGCAGAATGTCCACGCTGCACTTTTCCGAATGAAATCACATCGTAATCAGAGGCAAAGCTCTAACAACAAAACACGTCAGCAATCGTGTCACACAATGCACAATCATTTCAGAGAGACGACGAGTATCCAATATCATTTTAGTATGATTTATATATTTTTATTTGCTATTTTTATTTTAATTTTAATGAAAATTTGAGCAATTTTATGCTTTTATTATTTATTGGTTAATCTGTCTTATATATAGTTTATTCATTTTTATTTCAGTTTTAGTTACTAAGTTATTTCTGTACTTCAAACATCATTATATTTTTTGTTGATATTTTCAATTAGATTTTTTTTTGTTTATTTTAATTTTAGTTCAACTTTTAATAACTTTTGTTGTGTGTTTCTATTAATTATTGTTTTTAGTCTATATAGTCTATATAGTTTTAGATTTGTAATTAATTTCTATTTCAGTTTAAGTTATTTTCATATTTAAGTTTAAACTAAATGAAAAAAGTTGCTTTGGCAGCTGGCTAATAATAAAATTAGTTTAAAATGCTGTTTAAAAAAAATAGTAAAAAACATGTATGTGTTAATAAACAGATGTTGTGTGTGTGTGTGTGTGTGTGTGTGTGTGTGTGTGTCTGCGTGTGTGTAGATGTGTGTGTGAGTGTCTGTGTGTGTATGTGCATGTGTATGTGTGTGTCTGTGCGTGTGTGTGTGTGTGTGTGTGTATGTGTGTGTATGTGTGTGTGTGTCTGTGTAGATGTGTGTGTGTGCTTGTGTGTGTGTGTGTGTGCTTATGTGTGTGTGTATGTGCATGTGTGTCTCTGTGTGTGTGTGTGTGTGTGTGTGTGAACTAATGGAGGCTGTGGTCAGCGGTGTATTCACATGCTAATGGAATCTGATGAGTCATTGTGTGGTGAACAGCAGATCAGTCCAGCTCTCCAAATATTCTCCTTGTGTTTGGTTTGGGAATTTCCCAGTAATAGGCTATAAATAGCTCTCCTCCTCATATGCAAGAAGGGATAAGACTCCCAAAAATGCAAAAAAAGAAAAAAAAAAAAAAAAAGAAAACATCCACTCACCATCACATCATTCCAGATTTGCATGACTTTCTTTTGTCTGTAAAAACAAAAGCGCTGATGTTTTGAAAAATGTTCACACTGCACTTTTTCCTCATGAAATCACATTTCCAAAAAACAACAACAAAAACATATCTAAAAAAAAAAAAATCACACAATTCCCAAATAATTAAAGAGATGGCAAGTAACCAGTGTTGTTTTAGCATCACTGATACACTATTACAGTTTGTGTTAATATCTTTAATCTTAAAATCTTAGCAATGTTGTGTTATATTTAATTATTTGTAATTTTCTTTTATATTTTCGTATTTCATTTATTTTTATTAATATTTTGAATCCAATTTTTGGTTTTCATTTCAAATTTAGTTCAACTTTTAAAAACAATGTTTTATTAATTATTTTTATAATAATTTTTATTTTTAATATTATTAATTTGATAAAAATGTAATAAGTTATTACTATTATTATTATTTCAGTTTTAGTTATTTTCATATCCCAGCTTAAATTAAATTAAAATGAGAATCGTTGCTTTTAGCATCCAGCTAAAATAAAATAATTATTAAAATAAAATGTATAAATAATTACAAAACATGGCAAGCAATGTGTTATTTAAGTTTCAGTTAGATACTAATATAGTTTTTGATAATATATTGAATTAGATTTAATTTTTGTTTTAATTTTAATTTAAGTTTTAGTCATTTTCTGTGCATTTATATTGTTTTATATGTACATATGTCTTTACTGATTTGACTTCAGTTTTAATTATTTAAATGTTGTTATTATTAGTTATCTATTTTTAGCTATTTTTTAAGCTACGCTTAAACTCAAACTAAGCAAAAAATGAGAAATGTTGCTTCGGCAACTAACTAAAATAAAATAATTTATTTTATATAATTTATATTTATTACAGTTTACATTAACTCACCCTAAAAACAAAACATCAAAACAAAACTAATTCATAAATCATATGATAAAAGAAAAGACAATAACATCATTCATCATGATGTCTCTTCTAGGACAATCTTATATTCAACATTAATCAAACTTTCAGATTTCAGGTAAATTCAACACAAGATCACATTTCCTCTCCATAGTGAACTAAAACAAAACCTCAATAACACACCATAGAGAAAAAAATAAAATTGATAACACACCCTTTCAAAAAATATTAAATCAATTTTTAATATCTTACAAGTCATAAGTGATGTTGGACAACAGAAAGTAAATATTTGGACCAGTTGCATGAACTTCTCAAACCACAAATTTGGTGCAAAAAATATTAATTCAGAAATTGCTAGTAAGTTTCACAAAGAAACAACAAGTTACACACTGAATGTGAAATTTAGAAGTAGAACAACTGAAACAGTATTTTCTTTTAAAACATACTCCAATAATCTTTAATTACAACTACCTACGTATATGACTGGCCATGAACTTTACATAAAGTCAGTTGCATTAAATCTTAGATTGGTCTAATGTAAGAACTGCTAGCTGGCTTCACTCAGACATTGCTACTAAATTGCACAAATAACAAGAAGGAAATTTCATTTTACACTGGGACAATTTACTTTGAAATGATTTTCACTCAGAAATTGCAAGTAAATTTCATATACTATAGAAATGGCAAGTAACATTGAATTACGCATGAAATTTTGGAAAGATAAATGAATGCCGGAAAAAAATGGAAGTAGTAACATTTTTCACTAAGAAAAGTCAAGTAATACGTTGAATTATTTGAAATGTGAAATTTTAAAGTAGAAAGACTGAAATAGTATTTTATTGTAAAACACCTCAATAAGCTTTGTTTTATTTGCAATTTTAAAAATCATTGTGAGGAAAGAATGGCATTTTTTTTTGTAAAATGTGTACCGATAATCTTTGTTTTATTTACAAAATTGAATTTTTTTTATTTTTTTATTTTTTTACAGTGTAATGTTATTGATATATACTTTCTGTTTTTTTTATATGAGACTTTATTTATTATCTTAATTTTATTATTATTATTATTATTATTATCATTTTCATTTTAGTTGTATTTGTATCAGTTTATTATATTATATCAGTCTAAATTTTTTATATATATATATAAAATTTCAGTTTTACTCATTCTAGTATTTCAACTTAAACTAAACAAAATTAGAAATGTTGCCTTAACTACAGCTGAAATATATATTTTAGTTAATTTTTATTTTATTTCAAGTAATGAAAAAGTTTTATGGTTTTAGTTTTATGATTATAACCCTGCGAGTAACACATTCAACTAAATGTGAAATTTTGAAGTGTAGGAATTTTCATGCAAAATGTACTCCAATAATCTTTGTTTTAATACAACTTTACAAATCATTTTTTACAGTTCAATCCACATTTATTTGTATAGCACCCTTCACACTTTTCAATTCATTTCACAGCAGCTTCACAGAAAATGCTTGTTTTTAAAACAGCGAACAAATGAAGTTACAATAAAACTTTCAACTTCATCACGGTTATGCAAACATCTGGATCAGATGGATCAGTGCGTATGAGATATTTGGGCTCAGACCAAAGTCAGATGAGGAAGAAGTGTAATCAACACATTTAAGTGTCATTTGACCCGAGGAGGGAACAGGTAATCAGAGACTGACCTCAGTAAAGCTGCTTCTCATTTCACCACATTAATACCAGCACAAGACGACTGCCGACAGACCGAGAGAGAAAGTCACTCGCCCTGCCAGACACACACACACACACACACACACACACACACACACACACACACACACAGTCGCAGAGACTCAGTATAATGCGTGTCTATCTGCACCGATGATCTTAGACTGTTCACTTATTCAGTTCGCTCAGTTTCAAATAATGGTCATATTATCATGCTGCAACGATAAAAAACATGCTTGAGTTACTGTAATGAATATGGTGGAGGTGTTGGGCACTATAATGCTGAATTATTAAACTGCAAACGACTGTCAATAATAAAGACGGAGAGGGAAAATCAATCAGGAGTCATTGAAATATTAGCCATATCAGAAGGAGATTCACGCCGCGTATCAATCAGTGAAGGTCTCTTAATATATATGCATTAATTATTCAGACCAGGAGCTGAGAGACTCTTCAAGATCCCTAGACTCGTGGGTTTTCATAGCGAGGATGTGTTGATCACGTTCATGCGTCTGCCGCTGGTCAGACAGATGTTATTGAAGGGTCATTAGTTTGCAGTGACCTGTAGGCTGGGCAGAGAAATGATGTCAGATTCTTTAACACATGGAAAACAAAAGCATTGTCAATCAGCTGCGGCCAGACAGATCATCAACAACTCAGATGAGCTCCGTTTAGACAGAGTAAACCAAGCCATTTAAAGGAATAGATCACCCAAAAATGAAAATGTGCTCACCCTCGGTCCAGCCAAGATCAGGATGAGTGTGTTTCTTCATCAGATTTGGAGAAATGTAGCACTGCATCAGTGTCTCAGCAATGGATGCTCTGCAGTGAATGGGTGCCGTCAGAATGAGAGTCCAAACAGCTGATAAAAACATCACAATAATCCACAAGTAATCCACATTAAGACATTTTTAACTTTGAAAATCCATCAAAATCTAGCCACATATTTGAGATGTCTTGGCTTGTAAACAGTGCTTGATCTGTGCAGATTTCTCTCCTGATTCACACCAGAACACTTTTTCACTGGAGGAAGTGTTATTATGGATTATGGACTCTATGTATTTGAGTTAAAAACGTCTTAATGCTGGATGTGTTTCATCTTTTGTCTTCTCCAGATGTTCACTGATGGACTGGAGTGCTGTGGATTACTTGTGGATTACTGTGATGTTTTTATCAGCTGTTTGGACTCTCATTCTGACGGCACCCATTCACTGCAGAGCATCCATTGCTGAGACACTGATGCAATGCTACATTTCTACAAACCTGATGAAGAAACAAACTCATCCTGATCTCAGATGGTCTGAGGGTAAACACATTCTCAGCAAACCATTGGACTGTATATTTTCCTGCTTTTTATTGTTTATATTATATATTGTGCAAAAACAAACTAACTAAAAATCAAGATTCGTTTACTTGAGATGCATAAACATAAGTTAAAAAATGTTTTATGCAATAATTGACCGAAATAGTGAGTTTATCAGCCAATGGGGTCAGAAAAATAAACTTGTTTCCTTTTTTTTTGAATTCAAAGACATGAAGACGTTGAAGTGACGACTGAAGTGAACAGATGCTCTTTTGAGGTTTTTTCTGAAAACGCTCTGTTGAATTGTGTTTGACTTCAACCACAAACAGTGGAGGTATGTGTGCGAGGGGAAATACCGTGAGTCAGGCAGGATGATGTTGAGCAAGAGGTGAACGTCGAACATTTAACCACATTACAGAATGAGGCATGACGCGCTCCAGTAAAGCGTATTCGACCAAACGTCAGCTCAACTGTGGTTCAGTGTCTCAGTGTGTGAAATAAAGGTTATGAACTGCTCAAGTCCTGCCAAAAACAAGAGCACAGATGTATTGCTCACCAGAAATTATTTTCTTACTTAGTATTTTTGTCTGAATTTTAAGTGAGTTTTTGTTTAAAACAAGAAAAAATATCTACCAATGGGGCAAGAAAAATAATTTAGTTTCCACTTTTAATTAAGATTATTCGTCATGCCCCACTGATAGATATTTGTTCTTGTTTTAAGCAAAAACTCACTAAAGTTTAAAACCATTTCAGGAATAACTAAGGAAAACATGATAGTTTTGTGCAACATAATTTTACATGTGTTTAAAGTTTTGAATCATGCTTATTTAAAAAAAATGTTTTTACATTTTTGATTAGCATTTCTCTTTAGAAACATCTGAGAAGCAAGATATTTCAGCAAGAGTCTTACTGCTGCCTACTCAACAATAAGCAGTAAATTTTACAACACACACAAAGTCAATATGATTAGAGAAACGCAGTGGTTTATGTGTGTGGCGTTAGCACTGACCAGCGTTTCACCTCATTCTTGGGTGATGAGGTGATGCTGTTAACTAGTCTTTGATGTGAGCTCCACTATCTAACGGCCGATCAATAGACACGCTGATGGCAAATAAACCCAACATCAAAGCGCATCAGTGTGCAAACACACATCCACATGATTCGCTCATTAATTGACACCTCAGGACACATCACATTAAACACACAGCCCAGTCTTAAAACACATTAAATCCTCCAACAAATTAGAAAGTGAATCTGGACAGATAAACACAGCTGAGGGATTCATGCTGCCAGGTCTAAAATATCAAACTCTGCAACAAGGTTATTAAATTAAGAACTAGAATAATGCTTTGAAGTCCATTTAATCAAATAATGAAACTGACACACACACACACACACACACACACACACACACTTTCAAAATATTTAGTGGTATTTTAATCTTCTATTGTTCATATTTGGTATTTATTAATCACACAAAACAGAATAAAACACAAACACACAAACAAAAACAAACAAACGACAAACAAACACACAAAAACACAAACAAAAAACACATAAACACTCCATAAAAAACACAAAAAACAACAACAACAGCCGGTAACAACACCCTAGTAAAAAATCTAAACACCAAATTGACCACAAAGCAACACTATAAAAAACACAAAACACAACATAAAAAACACACAAAAAAAAAAATAGCAAACAAACAAAACAAAACACCAAAGCAAACATATAAACAAACAACCAACCAACCAAAAAAAAACAGCAAAGCCATCACAGAGCAACACCCTAGTAAACACTAAAGCAATGACCTTGTGACCACTCAAAACACCAAGGCAATCATGTAGCAATGGTCTATTAACAATTAAACAGACCATTGCAACATTTTAGTAACCACTTAAAATACCATAGTAATGGCCAAATAACCACTCAAATCACCAAAGTGACCACAAAGAAACGCCCTACGAACCACTTAAAATATCAAAACAACCATATAGCAACACCCTGGTAATCACTCAAAATGGCATTAACACATTGCCACATCCTAGTAACCACACAAAACACTAAAACAACCACATAGCAACACCCTAGAAACCATTCAAAACAACCACATAGCAACACCCTAGAAACCTTTCAAAACAACCACATAGCAACACCCTAGTAAGCAAAAAAAAAAAAACAACAAACACAAACAAACCATCCAACCACTCAATTCAAACACCAAAACAACAACACCCTAGAAACCACTCAAATCAACCACATAACAACACCCTAGAAACCACTCAAATCAACCACATAGCAACATCCTAGTAATCACTCAAAACACCAAAACAACCACATAGCAACACCCAAGAACCAACTCAAATCAACCACATAGCAACACCCTAGAAACCATTCAAAACAACCACATAGCAACACACCACTCAATTCAACCACATAACAACACACACACACACTCACTCACACAAACAACCAAACACAAACACACAGCAACACCCTAGAAACCACTCAAATCAACCACATAGCAACACCCTAGAAACCACTCAAAATACAATAGCCAACACATAGCAACATCCTAGTAACCACTCAAAACACCAAAACAACCACATAGCAACTCCCTAGAAACCACTCAAATCAACCATATAGCAACACCCTAGATACTATTCAAAACAACCATACAGCAACATCCTAGTAACCACTCAAAACACTATAGTAATGGCCAAATAACAACATAAACCATGAAAGTGACTACACAGCAACAGCTTGGAAACTCAAAACACCAAAGAAACCACATAGCAACACCCTAGAAACCACTCAAATCAACCACATAACAACTCCCTAGAAACCACATAGCAACTCCCTAGAAACCACTCAAATCAACACCCTAGAAACCACTCAACTCAACCACATAGCAACACCCTAGAAACCACTCAAATATACAACACATAAAAACACCATATACACATTACAACAACAACAATAATATATTACATTTATGCATTTTTTAAGTGACATACAGTGCATTCAGGCTAACATTTTTTACATGTGTTCCCTGGTAATCGAACCCACAACCTTTTGCGCTGCTAAAACAATGCTTTACCACTAAGCCACAGGAACACACCATAGATACCATTCAAAGTAACTGAAAGTGAAAGTGATTACACAGCAGCAGCTTGGAAACCACTCAAAACATCTTAGTGACTGTATAGCAACACCTCGTCAGCCGTATGACTCCAGCGTGAGTGCGGTGGGTTTTTCACAGTCAAACTCACTCAGAGTTTCTTCAGTGAATGTTCTGTTTTTCAGCTCGTGGAGAGTCGCTGCTCTGCTGGCGTCTTTCATCTGAACTCAGCTGGCGTTCTGTGATCTCCTCTGATGTTCAGAACTAGAAGAAGAAGAGGACCATCTCCAGCA
>NC_056613.1:4992911-5040411 GCF_018340385.1 Cyprinus carpio | reverse complement strand
AAAAGTTTTAAAAAAATAAAAATAGTAAAAGTACAACAATTTCACCCCCAAGTCTATGAAAATATAAACGGCATTAATATCTGTTAAATATAAAGGCAAACAAATAACTAAACCTCACAAACACAAAAGAAATACAATAAAATTATAAATTTGAAAAAAAAAAAAAAGTTGGCCCCAAACTGTAAGTCAGTAAATAGCCAATAAATGTTACAAATACAAATGTTGGCTACTTTAAACAATAGAAATATGTTACAAATCAGTGTCAATAAACAGCACTGTGACCTGTGACAACTTACCCCATACAGTTTAACAATGTGCCCCCTGTAGGGCTTGAATAGTTTATTCGTTTTTTTTTTTTTTTTTTTTTTTTTATGGTGGGCAATATTCCTGCAATTATAAAGCTTTTTTTTCTGTTGTTGTTGTGAATTTAAGGCTTGTGTCTCTAAAGAATTACTTTGCTAAACGAACTTACCCTGAGAAAGCCTCAGCAGAATTCAAATGTGACAACTAGCCCGGTCTTCCGTCCTCATGTCTTGCCAAACAGTCTCCACTCCCAGAAGAATGACAAAAACACATTTCCTTTAGTTACATTACATTTACCTTACAATACATTTGACTCATTTAGCAAAAGCTTGATTCCAGCCTATTCATATTCATAGTCTATACAGTTTTATTACATTTTAAGTTTGGTTTTGTAATATTTAAATGTTTATATTCAAAATAAAATAACAAAATGCATTTATATATTCATGTGAGTTTTAAGTTTTGGTAATTTTGTTGTGCGTTTGTGTCATTTTTATTTATTTATTATTATTATTATTTTTAAAATATGTCTACATAGCTTTATGAAGACATATGTGTCTATATAGTTGGGTAGTATAATATCAACTTCTATATTAAAAATAATTATATATATATATATATATATATATATATATATATATATATATATATATATATATATATATATATATATACACACACATGCATACGTACACACACACACACACACATATAAATATATTTCCCGATATTAAAAGTAAAATAAAATCATGCATGTATCTATTTTATGTTGAAGTTTTAATATTTGATGTGTGACGTCTTGATTAACATCTGTAAGTCTATCTAAACTGAGTATTATTGAATATTCTTGTAGTATGAGGTTATATGAGATAAACCTGACTGCAGCTGGTTTGTTTGTGAACCAGAAGCAGTTTTACATTCACACTAGTTAGTGTTTGAAACCAGCACTAATCAAAAACATTCTGATTACAAATAACACTGCGAGAGATGAGGATCTTTCCGGATCACGTCAGTGTGTATGAGAGCGTTGACCTCTCTGGGTTTTTCTGCTGGTCACATGACCAGTTTTTATTCTTTACATTGAACTGTGAGCTTTGACATCCGTGTTTTCTGTGACATCCGTGAGCCTTCATCATCTCAGTGTGCAGATGAACACGGAGCTAACGGTCATTTCTCTGCGTGCTTGTTTGTTTGTGGCCGATGTCCAGTGTTAAGTGCCACCTGTGACCTTGTAAAAGAAAACCAATAAAATATTAATGGCAGAAACATGAGCGGCTGCTTTGTTTTGGCCATTTAAAAGCTCCTGGGGTCATAAATTATGTTTACTCATTTTCTCTGGATCTCATGGACACAGAGAGAACGGCTCCTTCTGTGAGATTCAGTGAGATTTGAGCTTTCCTGTAGCTAAGTAGAGCTTGACTAACAATGCCAAATTAATGAGTAAAGTTTCCAGAGAATGCATGCATTGGATAAATAAAGAAATGCATGTATCAAAAAAAAAAAAAAAAAAAAAAAAAAAAAAAAATAATAATAATAATAATAATATATAAAGAAATGTATGCATTAAGAAAATAAATTCATGCATTAAAAAATAAAGGAATGTATGCATTAAGTAAATAAATGCATGCATGCATTAAATAATGTATCCATTTAATAAATAAATGACTGAATAAATAAACACACAAACAATAAAAACAAACAAATAAATAACTAAATTACATAGAAAACAAACAAGCAGACAAACAAACAAACAAATAAATAAAAGTAATGGATGCATTAAAAAACAAATAAATGAATACGTAAATAAATGCATGCATTAAAAATAAATGAATAAATAAACAAATGCATGCATTAAATAATGTGTGCAATAAATAAATACACACATTAAATACATAAATGCATGCATGAAATATAAATTAATAAATCAATGCAACAAACAAACAAATACATTCATTAAAATAAATTAAAAAAATGAATACATGAATGCAATAAGCAAACAAATAAGTTACAAAAAAAAAAAAATAGAAATGCAAAGAAAACAAAAAACAAACAAACAAAAAAACTTGAAAGAATTCAGTTTCCCCTGGTTTAATTGTCATTTAACTGTAAAAAGACACTGACATGTTTATTTGGTATATTCTTACTGTTGATCAGGTGGGCTATAAAACAAGGATTCCAGCACTGTAGCAGAAAACCATTCAATCCGTGCATCTCGTTGTCTGCATCCACTAACAGATCACACTGATGTCTTTAGCATCGACAGAAATACGGCACACAGCTGCTCATACTGTAAATCAGAGCACATTTATTTTCAGCTCTGAATGATTCAGTGTCACTGTGATTGAACGGCTGCTACTAAACGTGATTGCCATCGGCTCTGGGATTACAGCTCAATAAAAGAGCTGGTTAGTTAAATAGCTGGACTAATTACAAAACACAGCTCATGCAGTCAGAGTTATGAATCAGAACAATGCTTATTTCTATATATTGACCTTAAAATATTGACAAAAAAATATTGTGCAGCACAACTGTTTTCAACATTGATAATAATCAGAAATGTTTCTTGAGCAGCAAATCATCATATTAGAATGATTTCTGAAGATCATGTGACACTGAAGACTGGAGTAATGATGCTGAAAATACAGCTGCGCATCACAGAAATAAATTACACTTTAACAGAGATTCACATAGAAAACAGCTGTTTTAAATTGTAATAATATTTATAATTTTTACTGTATTTTTAATCAAATCTAATGCAGCCCAGTTGAGCAGAAGATACTTTTTTTTCACACATTTAAACATATTACAGCCTCAAGCTTTTCATATAGGTTTCATGTGTATCATTATTGCAAATAAACCCTTCGGGATGATTCAGACTTTGGTTTGGTCCTGCAGTTTATTAAGTTTAGTCAGCTGTCTGTACATGATCATACACTAATGAACAGATTCTCACACTCACACACTACACAACTGTTGAATGTTTGTCAGCTCTGACCTCATTCACACACAGCTGCTCCTCTGATCGCCGGGCATGTTCAAACCTGCTTTAAATATCAGAGAGACAGGACAACAGACGGAGAGAAGCTGAAAATAAACTATAATTACATAAATAAATAATAAAAGCATTAAATAAATTAAATTAAACAATTAAATAAAATGTTTTAAGCAAATAAAACACTTAAAGCCTTTAATGCATTATAAAGTAGTTTTAATGCATTGATTATTCCCTGTAATCACCTTATAATGCATTGTACAATCTCACGAATAATTGTAACCACATTTAATACACTATAACACTTATAAATTCATTGCTACGCAATGCATTTTAAATTCGATTATAATTATTCACGAGAAGATATAATGTATTACAATGCAAATTATGAATAATTGCAATGCATTATACCCTTTAATAACCTTCATTATACTGTACATAAAGGCTTTAAGTAAAGTGTTGCAAAATAAATTAATAAACGTATGCAATAAATGAATGCATGCAGTAAATAAATTAATACATGATGCAACATATTAGTGAATGGATTAAATAAATAAATGCATTTAAAAATGTATGCATTAAATAAGAAAATAAATGAAAGCATTAAGTAAATGCATGCATTAAACAAATAAATAACTAAACACATGCAATATGTATCTATAGATTTTTCCTCAAAGCTTATAATGAAATGATGGTCCATGTTAGCTTTACGGGACAATAGTTGCAGGTAAACATGTTAATTAGTGAATAACAGACAGCAGCCCATTAATGAGAGCAGTGACATCATGGTCAGACGCGGCTGGATCAATCAGTGTGTCTTCAGTCAATAAAAACCCCGATCGATCCATTCTTTAATGTGAAACCTGGCTTTACAACCAAAGCCTGCCATTTATATCTGTCATGATGCTTTTCTCTTCAGATCCTCTAATGTGATTACAAACATTTAACAGCATGTGTTCAAGCTTTAAAACCTATAAATCAAGAAATAAAGACTAAAAATAAAAAATTCAATTAAATAAAATAGCTTGTGTTGTAATTTTTGGAAGTAATTTTCTATAAAAATATAAACTTCAACACCATCAAGCTACACTCTCAGAAAAAAAAGGTACAAAATCTATCACTGGGGCGGTACATTTTCAAAAGGCACACCTTTGTACCTAAACAGTCCTTGTTAGTACCTTAAAGGTACATATTAGTATCTAAAAGGTACAAAAGTGTGCCTTTTGAAAATGTACCGCCCCAGTGACAGATTTTGTACCTTTTTTCTGCAAGTATATAATTAAAAAAAAGATTACACATACAATGATAAGAATATGAAATATAGGGCTTAATTTAGTCATTCAGCCTGACAGTAAACTTTCATGCTGGACATCATGCTGAAGTTCATATTCCAATATCTTGTAAATTAATGTTGATATAATTAAACTGATGTGTGTGATTTGATCAAAGTCATGTCTTACAGTTACAGTGACAAAGCAACAAACAATTCATTTAAAAACAAAAAACAAAGCAAAGGATGGAAAAGATATTCAAACTCAAAAGAATGGAAATTGCTATTGAATATACAGCGGGAAAACTACCTATAAATTGGTTAATTACAATAACATTTCCAAGAAAACACACTTTGCTTGAAACACTTTGGTGGAAAAAAGAAATAAAAAATAATAATAACTATATTCATTTTTTAGAGTATTGGCGGTTTACTTGGTTTGAGTTATCTCAGCACCTGGAGGTGATTTCCCTCTTTACTATTTGAACCAGTGAGCTAAGAGGAAAAGGTCAAATATAGGGCGCGTTCCATGACTCTGTAGTGACACCAGAGGGCGCCATTACTCCAGATTTGCTCTTTACATCGAGTGCTTGTTCATTTAAAGTGTGTTTGCATTCGAAGCTTCTAGATTCATCTCTGATCTTCAGGTTTTAGATTGACTGTGGTGTGAATGTTTATGTCTCAGGATCTGACATCACTGTGAGAGTTATAATCAGAACATCTAGGCCTATGTTGTCCTGGCAGATTGTACTTTTCACTCGTTTAAAGAGAAGTGTGGGGGAAATTTATAGAAGACAACATTTATTCAAGATAAAAGATCCGAAAACAAGCCGTAATACCGTATCCAGCTTTGGTTCAAGTACATTTGTTAAAATATGTTTAAAAATGTATTATTTCTACAGGAAAAGATACGTAAAAACATTTCAGTATTTTTTTAATTTCAAACCCTAAAGGCTTCTACTTACATGTTAGTTGCGTAAAAAAATAAACTGCCTGCATATGAATTTCTTTTCGAAACCAAACTTGACAATATGCAGAAAATCTCCAACAGAAATGGTTAAGACCTCTTTGCAGTCGTCTCAAAGGTTCTTTGAGAAAACACACTCTGGAGAGCCACAAACTCAAATATATCTTCACAAAACAAAAACTCGGAACAGGCTTTTCAGAAAAAGAGAGACGCGACAGAAAGAGAAACATTCAGAGAAACACATTGTATCATCTGACTGACCGAAGAGACATCGGCTGCTCTCATTGGTGCAGGAGGAGGAGGAGTGGGCGGAGTCTACAGGAATCAGCCAATGACAGCGTGATCAGATCCCGCTCTGCCTACACGTGTTGCTACACATTCTCACTCCGAACTCGTCACATATGGACGCTTGGTCAGGATCCCTTTATCTATTGATTGATTGATTATTTGTTCTTATTTGTTTATTAATAAATCAATCAGTGGCGCTGACGTCATTGTATGGCTCGATCCCAAGGTCCAATGCGATTTTCCACTCGGTAAGTAGAACAGTTCATGAATACAGATGAGAACAGTCCTTAACAAACAAAATAAAACTGTTGAATCAAGTCAAGGTGTTGTGTTTAGAACCTTTAGAAGTGCAAGGTAGCAGTTTCGTGATGCATATACATATTACTTTCTGCACCAAATGTGTAGTAGGCTAGCTAAGTTAGCTAATTAAATTCAAGTTTGATTTTTTTTCACATATACTCATGCAAGGTAATATCGTATGATTTTTTTTTAGTTATGATGTGTTTTCAGTTATTACAGAAGCTCACAACGCTTCAGCCATTTATAAATGTTCAGATGAAATGTTGCCAGATTGATGTGTTTCCCACTAATTGTTCAAAATCCACACAAAATTATATAATAATAAACACACAAAGCTTACCAATAATAAACAATACAAATTAATTAATAACTACAACAATATTGTGGCTCGTCACAATTTTTCAATGTCATTATAAAGCAAATTATGTGCTCTTCTCTAAAGAAGGCTATGTTGTAACTATACGTTGTAAACTATTTTCCATGTCTGTCATTGATTTGAATTAAAGAAATAAAAGGGTGTAACAGAAATATCAAAATCCCATCTGTCCAAGCCCATTTTATCCCACGTCGTACAACTCAAAACCAGTCGAAAACTGAACAATCTGCCAACACCGATGAAGAAAATACTGGTATAAATGTAAGGAGTTCAATTCTGATTTTTCTTTTTTTCTTTTATCAGGTTCTTCAAATTTGCCAGCTTCCAACATTCTCCATTATTTTAATCCCCCTCCACTCTCTCTCACACACACACACACACACACACACACACACACACACACACACACACACACACACAAACCAAAGGCACTTTTAAGAGCCACGTCTGTCTTGTTAACCTGTACTTGTCTCCCTGTATCTGTCCATCTTTCTGTTTCTCTCAATAGGTCCTACAACAACTCTTTATTTTAACACACTTTCTGTCTGTTTTTTTGCTTTTGTGTATATTTCTGCTGTATTTTTCCTGTGAAGTTATGACACGGCCCAAATTCAGGCCCTGTCCGTCTTGCCAGACTCCCAATCAGGCAAGCAGGAAAAGCTGTTATGTCTGCTTTGGAAGTCTGTCCACTAAACAAAAAATAAAACACAAAGTGGTGTCTCTGGATAGCCAGTGGGGGCAATCTGTGGTGAACAGCAGAAATACTGGCCGTATAATTGATTCTGCCCGTATTGCAGTAAGTAAAATGCTTATTTTTTGTTACTTGAAGTGTAAATGAAAGCCCATGTTTGTCATGTAGTGAATATCATAGACTAGTACCAGTATGATGTGGCATTATAAACTTAGTCTTATTTCATACAAAGAAGACTCTTTATCTTTAAATTGTGCTAAAGAGAAACAATAAGTTGTGTTAAATAATAAGTCAGTCATGTTGACAATAGCCTTATCTGAAATTGAACTTTGATCGTATAAAATACAAGATACAGTAATGTTTTTTCTCAAATAATAATCTTTATGAAACAGATTAAGGCTCATTTTCTTGCATTGCACTCCATTAAATGACCTTAAAATGAAGTTGCTTTATAGAGTACTAATGTATCTAATGATTCAGTGGGTTTAACTAATGTGTACTAACTGCATTTGTTCATTTCAGGTGCGGAAACTTGACGCAGTGGGTTACAAGCCTATTTTATTTATTGGCAAACAAGATAAAAAGGCTTCCAATAAGTGGGTTGCAGACATAATTACCTATTTGCAGCCCACTCTTGTCACAAGAAATTTTTTGGAGAAGATGCAAAGGGCTTATGAATTTATCTTGACTAATGGTAAGAGTAAGATTTTTGTTCAGAAATAATTATTATTTAAAATGCATGCATTATTCTTTGTTAATATGTACAAGTTTGAAATTAATGCAAACTTGTATTAAAGCAACTTCCACAGCACAGCAGCTGGACAATGACATCCCCGTAGCGGAGCAGCACAACAGCCCTAGTCTGGAGCAGTGCAACGGTTCCATTTTGGAGCTGGAGAGCCTCACCGTGGAGCGGCCGGAGTGCCTCACCGTGAAACAGGAGAGCCTCACCGTAGAACGGCCGGAGTGCCTCACCGTGAAACAGGAGAGCCTCACCGTAGAACGGCCGGAGTGCCTCACCGTGAAACAGGAAAGCCTCACCGTAGAGCGGCCGGAGTGCCTCGCAGTGAAACAGGAGAGCCTCACCGTAGAGCGGCCGGAGTGCCTCGCAGTGAAACAGGAGAGCCTCACCGTAGAGCGGGCCGGAGTGCCTCGCAGTGAAACAGGAGAGCCTCACCGTAGAGCGGCCGGGAGAGCCTCACCGTGAAACAGGAGAGCCTCACCGTAGAGCGGCCGGAGTGCCTCGCAGTGAAACAGGAGAGCCTCACCGTAGAGCGGCCGGAGAGCCTCACCGTGAAACAGGAAAGCCTCACCGTAGAGCGGCCGGAGTGCCTCGCAGTGAAACAGGAGAGCCTCACCGTAGAGCGGCCGGAGTGCCTCGCAGTGAAACAGGAAAGCCTCACCGTAGAGCGGCCGGAGTGCCTCGCAGTGAAACAGGAGAGCCTCACCGTAGAGCGGCCGGAGAGCCTCACCGTGAAACAGGAAAGCCTCACCGTAGAGCGGCCGAGTGCCTCGCAGTGAAACAGGAGAGCCTCACCGTAGAACGGCCGGAGTGCCTCACCGTGAAACAGGAAAGCCTCACCGTAGAGCGGCCGGAGTGCCTCGCAGTGAAACAGGAGAGCCTCACCGTAGAACGGCCGGAGTGCCTCACCGTGAAACAGGAAAGCCTCACCGTAGAGCGGCCGGAGTGCCTCGCAGTGAAACAGGAGAGCCTCACCGTAGAGCGGCCGGAGAGCCTCACCGTGAAACAGGAGAGCCTCACCGTAGAGCGGCCGGAGTGCCTCGCAGTGAAACAGGAGAGCCTCACCGTAGAGCGGCCGGAGTGCCTCGCAGTGAAACAGGAAAGCCTCACCGTAGAGCGGCCGGAGTGCCTCGCAGTGAAACAGGAGAGCCTCACCGTAGAGCGGCCGGAGAGCCTCACCGTGAAACAGGAGAGCCTCACCGTAGAGCGGCCGGAGTGCCTCGCAGTGAAACAGGAGAGCCTCACCGTAGAACGGCCGGAGTGCCTCGCAGTGAAACAGGAAAGCCTCACCGTAGAGCGGCCGGAGTGCCTCGCAGTGAAACAGGAGAGCCTCACCGTAGAGCGGCCGGAGAGCCTCACCGTGAAACAGGAGAGCCTCACCGTAGAGCGGCCGGAGAGCCTCACCGTGAAACAGGAGAGCCTCACCGTAGAGCGGCCGGAGTGCCTCGCAGTGAAACAGGAGAGCCTCACCATGGAGTGGCCGGAGAGCCTCACTGTAGAGCGGCCGGAGTGCCTCGCAGTGAAACAGGAGAGCCTCACCATGGAGCGGCCGGAGAGCCTCACTGTGGAGCAGCCAGAGAGCCTCACCATGGAGCGGCCGGAGAGCCTCACTGTGGAGCGGCCGGAGAGCCTCACTGTAGAGCGGCCGGAGAGCCTCACCATGGAGCAGCCGGAGAGCCTCACTGTGAAACAGGAGAGCCTCACCATGGAGAAGGAGAGACTCACCGTGGAGCGGCTGGAGAGTCTCCCAAAGGAGTCTGAGACTGTATTCATACACAACCTTGTTCCTCTGTCTTCCCCACGCTCTCCAACTTCTCTCTCTCCTCCCTCCTCTACTATTTTTACAACCACACTCATACCAAAAAAATCACAAAAACCTCAGTCTGATCACCAGCAACAGAGGAAGAAAAGGACAAAAACCTCAGTCTGTTCACCAGCACCATCTCTTATCACCACAGATCTCTCCCTTCCACAGGCTTGTCCTCCACCCGCTGCCTCTTCCATCTCTCAGTCCGTGAGGCAGGAGGGGCCATATGTGAAGAAGAGAAGAAAGGGTAAGGGTACCTTAATCCACACTATTAATTAATTTGCTCTCAGACAAATTTGACTTCAGGCAAGTTAGATTTATTCAGGTCATCATGTCAGTGGTAGCCAAAAAAAGTATTTTGTTCTTTAGTTATTTAGCTGTGTTTAAGTGGCCAGTGTCCAAGGGCTGTGGTTAATGTCAATCACTGACTTAATCTAAGAGGGCTTTGGGAAACCCAGCACAGTACATTTTGCTTGATCGAAAAAAAGAAGGGACAAAGTCACTTGGATACAAGTGGACAGGACCACAGATCACCTCTCAAGTTAAATGATGATAACTAAGATCAACTTGAGATTCAACTACAAGGCATGCCGCTTATTGCTTAATATACTTTCCTTGTCTTGTGATCGTTAAGGTTGCCGAAAATGTAGAAGGCAGAAGATCTTTCTATTTGATAAAATAACTGGAGAAAGAATAAATGAGGTAAAATGTCTTTTATTATGCTGCTTGCTTGTCTCAATGATTCTGGCCTTTAAAAGATAATAAAACAATATGTTATGGCCTTTCCAGTGATTGCTTAAACAGCTAAAATAATTATCACTTTGTGTGTGTAGGGAAAAGCAGAATTGAAAGTCCACTGGTTGCCTTGCACTGTGTGGTAAGTCGTGTTTCATTAACTATTTAATTCCACTGCAATGCTAAGTAGTCTATTCCGTGACCAATATGATGTATGCAAAGTTAAAATAGTGTCTTGCAGGCAGTATGGGAGCTCTTTTTATTGATGTCTGTGGCAAGAGAAAGCTCCCTGGTCATGTCGTTGAAATCATGCTCTGAGGTAGCCTGTAGGAAACTGATGCAAGGGTTTTCTAGGACATGGCCGAGAGTCAGTGGTCTGTAGAAGTGCCAGATCTGCTTGGAATGCAACATGAAAACATGCTGAACTTTTAAAACTTGCTCAGTATTCTCCAACTTATTCTGCAAGTCATAACTCCTTTCCAGCTCATCCAAGAGTGTTTTTTAAACGATTAAGTAGCCAGGGTTTACGCCACTTTAACAAATATCAAAAAATGTGACCCTGGACCAGTCTTAAGTCTCTGGGGTATATTTGTAGCAATAGCCAAAAATACATTGTATGGGTCAAAATTATCAGTTTTTCTTTTATGCCAGAAATCATTAGGATATTAAGTAAAGATCATGTTCCATGAAGATATTTAGTAAATTTCCTACCATAAATATATCAAAACCTAATTTTTGATTAGTAATATGCATTGCTAAGAACTTCATTTGGACAACTTTAAAGATGATTTTCTCAATATTTCGTTTTTTTTTGCTCCCTCAGATTCCAGATTTTCAAATAGTTGTATCTCAGCCAAATATTATCCTCCTAACAAACCACACATCAGTGGAGAGATGATTTATTCAGCTTTCAGATGATGCATAAATCTCAATTTCGAAAAATTGACACTTAAGACCCAAATTAAACCCAACAGCGATCTTGATATTTGTTCTGAGTTTTAATGATATGTGCACTTCACAGTGGCAGAACTTGGGAAGACACCTGGGAGCCTGCCAGCGAGTTCCAACATGTTTTGCCCGAGTCTCTACATCACAACCAGCTTTCACCACGACAGTCTCGTCACCGTGAACACCTGGACTCGTCAAGCACACTTCAGTTCTGAGTGTTTGTTGTTGTTGTTCTGTTTTGCTTTGCTTGCTGTTCTTTATTAAAGTTTTTGCACACGCTTTTAGTATTTTTTTTTAAAAAAGTTGTCATTTTAAACACCTTTTGCATTTGTCATGACCTGCGTAACAGCAGGTAGTGTAGCCTGCGGAGGTGTTTGTCATGATGGCATTCCCAAAAACATTATTTAAAAAATATTTCAGCACAGCATTATTATAATATTACATTTAATAACAAAAATCTATCTGTTTTGCAAAACATGAATAAATACCACAATATAAATATAATAACAATATATTTGGTGTTACATATTTCCCATTCGCATATTTGTTTCAATGTAGCCAAGAATATAATTCATTTATTAATAAGAATGATTATTTAAATTGTTATATTTCACTAAACCTGATTGCCTTTATTTGCATACAATTTTATAAAGAATATATATCAATTTGCTGTTATAAATTCACTGTAAACCACAGCTTCACGGAGCTTATCGCTTTTATGAAACAGTTAATCCATATATGTAGTAAGGCTTCACAAAATAAAACAGAGCAAATAAAGTGTAATGATATTAATAAAAACAGTATTCTTCCACCAAACAATGTAGTTGCCTAACAAAAAACAGAAGTAAACAAACAACACACAAAATTAAACAAACATTTACAACACTTTTCAAATTCGGCTAAAACAACTTCGAACGCGGCTCAGCCAATCAGAATCAAGGACCGGAACTATCCATTTTTACACCCTGTGGCTGCGCCAACTTTTAGGCAAAAATACAAGGTGCTTCATGTTGCAAACTACGTTTTACTGTAATAATGACTTCAGTGATACTGTCACTGAATAATGAGGTATTGCTATGTTGCGAGAAGTTACCCATTTACTGAGATCCTAACCCTACAGCGTACAGTAAGTACACACTTCAATGAACTAAATAATAATAACAATTATATATATATATATAATATATATATATATATATATATATTATATATATATATATATATATATATATATATATATATATATATATATAATATAAACAGGGTTCTGCAGATTTATTCAGAAAATGTTGCTGAAAGTTGAACTTTTTGTCTCAATACTAACTGTCGAGGTCTAAATTTGATCATATTCTTGCCAAATCAGGCCCCAAAACAAGATGGATATCACTTCATTCATTCAAAATGACATTTCTATATAAAATAACTAGCTTAAAAAAAAAAGCCATTTTGACTGAAAAACAGAGAAATGTCTGTGTTGATCATTACTGAAAGAACTGAACTGTGCTTTCTGGCATGACCTGATATTTTACTGATTTATCAGATATGTTGAGCAGAAAGATGTGATCACGTGTGTGTCAGAGAGACTCAGACAATGAACCTCTTTTACAAAGAAATTTGCATCTTCAGCATGTTAATGAAGGCAAAACACCCGTGGTTTCAGATATTTGCATGATTATTTGAAATAGTATTTCAAGGAACATCATTCGAAAATACTCTGAATTCTGAAGTTATTCTGAATTCATCATGATGGACTTTCAGTGGCTCCCATAAACATCTGTTCACTACAATCAAACGTATTAACGTGTGAATATCATTTATTAAGCGACAAAATAAAGTAAGTGTCATTTATTGTAAAGAAAGGTACACATTGCATTTTGTTCTTTTAGTTAAATAATTTTACATTTTGACATTTTAATAGTTCTCTGTGAGCAAATGTGATTTGATAAACTGGATCTGAATGCACCCATGTACTGAAGTTCACCGTTAAAGCCCAAATAAATTTGCATGTTTGCAAATGAACTGTATGTCAGTGTCCAGTGTCTCTGAGCTGTGTCTCACAATCAAACAGATTCATATGTGGACGCAACAAACTCTTGGACTGTGGACTTTATCTCAAGAATGTAATGAGATAATGATTTAGGACTTATGATTTATTTTCTATGCCTTTTGGAAAACAAAACTAACTTACAGTGTGTCTCTATCAGGTCGCTGTCTCGGGGAATTATGTTTTGGAAAAAGCCGAATTTGCTGTGGCTGATGATCATCTGTTGTGCTACGAGCCAGATAAGTATGCGTCCGTCAAAAAATGCATTTATCATGTCAATGAATGTTGTTTGGTGCACAGAGACTTACAGTGTTGTCTTTGTTTGTGCAGCCTGTTCAAAAATAATGATAATTGGCGAGACTTTGACGGATAGAAATTTCGGCAGCTTCAATAGTTCTTATCCAGGTACATAAGAAATAAACTAAATTGGCTGTGAATACTGTATATTTGCTTTCTGATAGTGCTCATGATGAATGACAAATTCATTGAGCTGATGTTTTTCTTTTTCTTCCAGCCGTAAACGTGACGTGTTCACCAACGTATGAAATACTGATAGGAGATTTTTGCATAGTAAATGTCCAACAAAACACTTCTGTCCTGGGTAACAGTTTTACTTTTAGTGTCATTCATTTAAAAATATAATCTTTATGAATATTTTGATTTAGCTTTCATTTTTATATCTACAGGTTTGTTTAATTTTAATTTAAGTTTTAGTAATTTGTTTGTTTGTATTTGTTTTTTAATGAGTTTTTTTTTTTTTTTTTTAAATTTAAATTTAGCTTTAATTTCAGTTTTTATTTTTATTTTTTGCTCAGTGTAAAAAATTATTTTGATGATTTGTTATCTCAACCTTTTTTTTTTCTTTTGTCCAGTCAACTTAGATCACAATATTTTGACTTATTTCTGTTGATTAAACCAATCTTTCTTTCTTTCTATTAACTTTTAGTTTAGTTAAAGCAAACAGGTTACTTACTTTGTAAAGTTAAACCAACATTTTTTTTCAGTGCCTGCGTGAATTTTAATTATAAATGATTCTTAACAAATGTGAAATGTTCAAATGTTCTCTCTTGTTTCCAGGAGACTGCAATTCATACCGTTTCAACATAACAAACGATGAGGGGAAATATAAAGTAAGAATGAATCAGACGGTTAAAAACATAACAATGTGGTTTTTCCCAAAAGGATCTCAATGTCTTCCATCACAAGTCCTGAATTCAGCAGGTACACATCCTAGGATCATATATCACACATGCAAAACCACATATCTATGGACATACTTTCCATCTATTTGTGTTTGCATGCATGATCTTTGCTGTCAGTGACAATGACGTCATTGCTGGTTAGATTTTGAATTCTGAACACTCCGTCAATCAACCAAAGGCAAAAATAGAACGTACATACGACTGAAAGACTGTATTGTTAAAAGCGGTTACTTGACTTGACTTCAAAGTATATACAAATCAAACTATTTGAATGAAGTCTGTGTGTCCGTTGTCCTGTAAGCTCTGTATTGAGTTCCTGAGAAAGAGCAGACTATTTTAGACTACTTCAGAATAGTTATATTTAGTTTGTGTTGTGCAAATTTGTGTAGTATAAATTGAATCTCTTCCATTCTGCAGGATCCACATCAAATTATATTGGGACTTGCCAGACACAGCAAAGCAACCCTAACACCACCAACATCCAATCTATTACCAACATAACTAACAACCGTAGCAGCTGCCCTACCACACCCATCCCCACCACCTGCAATGCCATTCCCACAGAAAAAATAAATATAACAAAATAAACAACAAAAAAATAAAGTAGAAGCCCAGCCAGATACATTACATTTTCATGTAATGTGAGTTTAATGGACCTGTTTACAAAGTGATTTTGCAGTGTTGAGCATTGTAGCCAAATGCACATTTTAGAGTTGCCTTTTATTGTGGCCAGCCTAAGGCACACCTGTGCAATAATCATGCTGTCTAATCAGCATCTTGATATGCAACACCTGTGAGGTGGATGGATTATCTCGGCAAAGGAGAAGTGCTCACTAACACAGATTTAGACAGATTTGTGAACGATATTTGAGAGAAATATGCCTTTAGTGCACATAGAAAAAGTCTTAGATCTTTGAGTTCAGCTCATGAAAAATGGGGGCAAAAACAAAAGTGTTGCGTTTATAATTTGCGTTTATAATATAAAAACTTATATAAAAATAAAACAAAAAAATAAAGTGTTCAAACAAATAAGGAAATTCTAAAATGTTTAACATGAACTTAGCTTGATGTACTAAGACTGATATTAAAAGATCAAACAGATATTTATCGATGATGCAAGCTATACACATACAAAACAAACAAAAGAGCTTATAATATGAATGCAATCTTCTAAATCACATACTTTCCAATTGCAAAATGCATAAGATGGAACTTTCACCAAATTGCATTTATATTCTGGTTTTATTTACTTGTACATAGTATTTTATTAACACAGAAATATCAAATATCACTTCCTGGGCAAATTTGCTTGCATGTATAAAGTATGCATCATCAATAGGCTAAACGACGTGTATACTGGATTTCTGTTGTATGAATCATCAATAATGTGTATAGCGAATCCCATAATATCCCTGCCTTCTTGTTTTTCACATTTAGAAATTTATATCATCCCTAGTAATTATACCACTATTTTTGATTTTTTTCTTGTGAAGTAATTTTTTGAGATAGGAATTTTGGGTTTTCATGAGCTGTATGCCAAAATCATCAGTATTAAAACAATAAAAGACCTGAAATATTTCAGTTGGTGTGCAATGAATCTAAAATATATATGAAAGTTAAATTTGTATCATTACATTATGGAAAATAATGAACTTTTTCACAATATGCTAATTTTTTGAGAAGGACCTGTATATATAAGTTTAAGAGAAACGGCTGCAAAGTGAGCTGTCCAAACAAATCAAACCGAATCATGTAAACTAGGCCTGTAATGTAATGAAGTAATAATACTTTGTTACAGTACTTAAGTATTTCTGAAAAAAGAAAGAAAGCTAAAACCAGCCTAAGACAGCCTATGTTTATTTGCTTCTTTTCCATTTTGCATTTACTTGAACTTTTACTTAAGTACAATACTTAAGTACGTTTAAGATAAAAAAAAAAAAAAAAACTTTTCGTACTTAAGTACAATAAATATCACATACTTTAAGACTTTTACTCAAGTAATCTTACAAACTGTGACTTCAAATTCTACCAAAGTCATTTTCTGGTAAAATATCTGCACTTTCACTTGAGTATGGCTTTCAAGTACTATTGAATAAATTTTCAAGTAAATTTTTGCAATAGTGATTAATCCGTGAATAGTTAATTTTGATTTTAAACAGCCAATAGAAAACACAGTTGCCCAAATATTATCAGGACCCATTTGCAATAGTGATTAATTCGCTAATCAATAGTTTTGATTAAACAGCAGAAAACACAAATGACACGATTGATGAAATATTATAATGAAAATGATATGCCAAAGAAATTTATGACAATATCACAGTGGTATTTTACTATAAAAATGCATAGCGCTCAAATAAACAGATCAAATAATTTGAAAACTCTATACAGTAAAACTTTTATCACATATCCAATTTTAACTGTCTGTAATGTTTTATTCATGTTGGTCCATTATTACCTTCCACGCTGTTCCAAGTCTATATCTCTAATCATACACTGCTATTAAACACAGTTATGTTGAATTATGTGTCATGTTCTATTTAGGTTGTTTGAAAATCCCTCCTGTGGTTCCTGAAAATACATGTAATAACTCTTCATATCGAAATGATGCATGCACTGGTAAGTTTGAGTCTTAAGATTTTTAAAGTTTGATTTCAGAATCAAAAAATATTAGAATATAACAGAATGCACTCGCTTGAGAAATTCATTAATTCGTTTAGTGCTTTAAGTTAGTAGCATGACAAAATCATGGCTATATTATGACTAGACTAAGTAAACTAATCAAAAATAATAACTTACTAACATACAAATTTCAAAAAAATCCACTCATTATTTACTTAAAATGCAAAAAAAAAAAAACAAAGCATATACATTCTTAATTAAAATAAGGAAGCAGATACATTCTGTATTTAAATGGAAATGAATGGATGTGTGTGACCTGCATTAACGTAATATCGACAACTCCCCAGCCGACTACTAGTTCACCATCACATACGACAACTATCACTCCAGATACTAGTTTAACATCGGATACGACAACTAACACTCTAGCTACTAGTTCAGCATCGGATACGACAACTAACAGTCCAACTACTAGTGCACCATCACATACAACAACTATCACTCCAGCTACTAGTTCAACATCGGATACTACAACTAACAATCCAACTACTAGTTCACCATCACATACAACAACTATCACTCCAGCTACTAGTTCAACATCGGATACTACAACTAACAGTCCAACTACTAGTTCACCATCACATACAACAACTAACACTCCAGCTACTAGTTCAACATCGGATACTACAACTAACAGTCCAACTACTAGTTTCATGCCAGGTAGGACAACTCCCGAGCCAACTGTCCCACCAGCTGAGATAACTTTCAATCTATTAGATGGGAAGAACGAAACAAACAGACCAAAAACACAAAAAAAAAGTACAGATTACAAAACAAAAGGCAGCGTAAGTGTGCGGTTACCAGCAGATTTCAAATCTAAAAATTAGTTACAGAATACCAAGCGATTCAATGCATTTTACAGAGAAAAACTTGGACAAAGTAGAGTCCCTGGTGGAGCAGATGGAAAAAAGCAATAAAACCAATGCAGCAATTGTCATTGGGGATGTTATTGGCGTTCTCCAAAGACAACCTAAGGACAAGCCAACCAAAGATATCAAAATAAGCTACTCTTCACATCAGAACATGATAAACGTAAGGCCTGAGAAGCATTAAAACAAGTCCCTCCGGAGAGGAATTAACATTTAACAATGCCATTTCTTCTTTTCACAGGTTGTTGAGAGCAACCAGACTGGTTATCCCTGGTCTGTAAAGATTCCCAGCGAAGCCTTTAATAAATCACGTCAAGAAAACAATGGAAGTGCATTTGTTGGAGTTTTACGATTCATAAACATGGGAAATAAGGTTTGCATCTGTGTTTTTTTTTCCACTCTGATTCTTCAAATATTATACTTGTTATACAAATGTTTCTCGATCTGTTGTATTGACAAACATTTATATTCGATTGCTCTGTTACGGTTTCTGATTTAGGATGAAACTAAAACTCACACTGTTCAATAACAACAACATAAACGAAAAAACTAAAATTACCAACAAAAACAAACATAAATACACAAATGACAATAAAAAATAAAAAGACAGCTAATCTGGTAATGAAGGTTTTGTTGCAAAACTTATTATTTTACACTGTGAAATCAAAATGAAAATAAACGTGCTTCTTAACAGGCTGGAAATGTGTCCTGCGTTTCTTGGGATGGCAAAGGTACACTCATTTATGATCCTATTAACAAACCCAGTATATTTTCTATAATTAATTTGCATAATTAATTTCATTCATCTCTATATTTTCTTTGAGGAAAGCTTAATTGGACGACGTTCGGCTGTGAGACAAAAATAGAAAACAACACCATAAAGTGCTCCTGCTCACATCTGACGTTCTTTGCAGTGCTGATGGTGAGAAGAAGAACTTACACTTTCATAATTCATGTTTCCTTCCCTGAAATCAAAATGTTTTAGTCTTTTAGTCCACATATATATGCGAGTGAACTCAAAAGATGTCAAAATACTCAATTAGGATAGATAATCCGTCAAACACCTCAATCAATCCAACGCAACTTGATCCAAAATAAATTTGGGATTGAAAGTGGTGTAGACCTTAAATAATCCAATCAATAAGAAAGAAAGTAAGATTGCAAATTTAACTAGCTTCTCAATTGGATTCAAAATGACCTTGTGCAAACGTGCAGCGTCACAATGCGTTTTGAAATCTACATTGTACTTTTTATGAACTAGCCAGTGGATGAGGTTGAATATTTATCAAATATTTGCTAAAAAAGCTCTTCGACATATTTGTTGATTTTTTTAGGTAGTCTGTGTCATATAGGTAATTAAACATCTTTTTTATACATCTCTCTCCGGTTCTGAATGCTGATGCACTGTGCAAGCACTGAAGTTTTGTTTGAAATAAATGTTCTTTCAAATATATAAGATTTGCAACGTTTAGGCTTCAAATAGACAGAGCCTTCAGAAACTGAAATCTGACTGGATTCGACTGGACTGATGAAAATCAGTGCATGTAAACACACAAACTTGTGAGTCAGTGCATCCAAAAGGTATAGTTATGACCATCTACCAGCTCTCAACTAGAGCCATAAAATGAATGTGGAACAGCTCAAATAAGTACTTGATGAGAAATATTTGATTTCATATTGAGACTCATGAAATGTGAATTTTAAGTGCAGACTTTTTTACTTCAGCACAGTTTAGGACGTTATTGAGATCTCCACTAACATCTCCATTTGCTCTGCATTTAATCTCATTGCTATCTAGGAAAAGCAGTTGAGATCACTTGTGCATTTCATGTATTTTGTCGTTTGTGTCCCATCATTCCTTTTGACATATAACATGATGGCATTTTAGAAATGACAGCAAAAAATCATCCAGCTGATCTGTGCATTTCTGTGTCTTTTCTCCAATAATTCAGTCTCAGTCAGATGCAAACATCACAGCGCCGTATCTGGAATCACTGACTTTAATTTCTTCTATCGGCTGCGGCATCTCCATTTTTTTTCTGTCCATCGGTTTATTCATGCATTTCCTGCTACGGTAGAGTATCTTAAAGAATATGATATAGTTAGTGCTGTTTAGTAATCAATAATCACTAATGCTAAACTAAGAAACAATTTTCACTCAGAAATTGCTAGTGCATTTATAAAGAAACAGCAATGCATTGAACTAAACTTGAAATTTTGAAGCTTTCAAAGCTCTGAAGTATTAAAGTTCAGGTAACAAGAACAGTTATTTTTGTATTTTAATAGGAAAGCCAAATCAAATCAGGCCACGAAGATCTTGATGAACATGTTTGTGGCTTTGTTTCTACTGAATGCTTCGTTTTTGTCAAACGAGAGCATCGCTAACACAGGAGACAACACTGCGTGCGTCTTCATAGCGCTGCTCCTGCATTACTCCATGCTGGCCTCATTCACCTGGTTCTTCATTCAAGCTCTTCATATGTACTTATGGCTCATCAGACAGAACGTCTCCATCACAAACTACATGAGGAAGATCACCGTGTTGGGCTGGGGTGAGTTAGAGCAACAAACTCCTATTAAGAAAATAAAATTGCCATAAGGTTTAAGTAGTGGTGTCTGTCTTAAATCGGTTTATCTCTGTGTGTTTTCAGTGTTTGCCGCACCGATAGTCGTAGGTATTGCTTCTGGAGGAGAATATGAAACAGTGACCCTAAACACTACATCTGGAAAAATCGCACGAATGTAAGTTGGTTTGATGTCACAAATTTGTGCATTTATTGATGTTAAATGATTGCCTTCTTAAATTCAATATTTTCTAATTACAGGTGCTGGACTACAAATCCTTACATTCACTACATAGTGAACATCGGCTACTACGCTTTAGTTTTCGTCTTCACGACAGGAATCTTCATCATGATCGTCACTAAGGTCCTTCAGGCCAGAAACTTAAAAATGGTTGACAGCAAGAGAAAGACGTTCAGAAAGCAGCTGATGATGGTGTTGAGTTTGTTCCTGCTCTTCGGTCTGACGTGGTCTGTGGCGTTCTTCAGTTATGGACCGATGCACATTACCTCATATTACATATTCACTGTGCTGAACTCGTTACAGGGTGAGAAACAATCACATGCATCAGTACATTTGGCTTAGTAGAACACTTCTATTTTCTTCCTGCAGATTTCCACAAACAATTAGAGCTAAGGATGTTTTAAATTATTTCATTTCTTTTTTTTTTTTTTTCAGGTTTTTTCCTCTTCCTGTACTACTACCACATTCACAATGATGTCGCGGGTAATTTCTCTGATGATCCAGAAAGCACAGACTCCACCACAACCATCGCTCAATCCAGCCATACTGCTGTGGAAAATATTTATAACTAGCATAATTAGGACAGAAGGTCTTCTTTGTATCAGACTTTCTTAGACTGATTTCTTAAACTGATCTGTCATTGTTTAAGGGGAAACTGTGAATTCTCACCAAAATCAAGCTCAAAAACAAAACAAAGACGAATGTCACAAGAAAGAACTGTTTAAAATGATGCATGCTCATAATAACCCTAAAAAAAATCATTTTAGTGAAAAAAAAAAAAAAACTCAAAATAATTAACTGACAATTGTTACTGAAACTTTATTATTGTAGAAGGATTGAATATGATATAACCTGATATTCCTGATGTTCAATTTATTGAGAGTTATAATCATCATTCTGTGTTATTATGTGCATTTCAGAGTGACTCAAACAACACTAAACCTCTTTTATGAAACAAATTAGCATCTTCAGGATTAATGTCCACACGTCTTTGGATTCATATGTTTGCATGGTTATTATTAGATATAGCAGCGTGATAAAATCCACACACATGGATATGGTGTATATTTGGTAAACGAAAACAACATACAAAACACTGTTAGAATCAGCTAATATCTTTTGCATTATTTAATGTGGTTTACATCTACAGATGCTGTTATCTCTGAATGACTGTCATGAAGCTATTAAATGTCATCACTGTTTATCATGATGGAGATTTAGAGGCTCCAAAATGATTTATTCACATTTAGTCAAACTTGTAAATATGTGAATGTACTTCAAATATGTGAAAGAGTGCACTTCATTGTTTCTATGAAAAAAAAAAAAAAAAGTCAAACTTTTCTGTACGGGAATATGAATGTAAATATTGCAAATTAATTTAAATATTGTCTAATTGCCTCTAATAAAGGTTAAGCTTTTACTGGAATTTTGTTGCTTCATTTATTAACTCTTTCCCCGCCAGCATTTTTGAAAAAAGTTGCCAGCCACCGCCAGCGATTTTGATGATTTTCACTCAAATTTGATGGCCTACAGTATATTTTGCTGTATGAATATGTGAATATGCAATACACCAAAATAAAGATCAAAGCATATACTTTTAAACAAAAAATCTGTTTTATTTTAGCTTAAAGCATTCTTTTTTTATCAACACTTGAATATAGGTAGGTTTCATAAAAATGTATAATTTTGAACAAAAAGGTGAGAAAATCCCATTTTTATCAAAAACTACATCTAGATAATATTCAGTATGATTATCAAAGCATAAATCCAGTAAATCGCTTCCATCAACACCCCCAAAGCTTGCACAGCCATATACCACTTCCTGGATCAACATTTTACTCTGTAACATTATGCAGTTTTCATTTATATGCTGTCTGTTGCTGATGATCGCATTATTTATCATATGCATAGTTTACATAAGAGATAGCTAGTTTTTCCATCCTGTTCACATGTGTTTTTTGTTCGGGAGGTTTTGTTATCATTCAGAAGATGTGTAATAGCGCCCCCAAGTGTATAACAGTTCAATCACGAAAAGCCGTAAAATCTCTCAATGGCGGGGAAGCATTGTCTTCTAAATGACGAGATAACTCATCAATGACGGGGGAAAGAGCTAAGTATATGTATTTTTTTCTACATTTATATTGTTCTCTGTGAACAAAGATGACTTGATAGGTGGAAGTCATGGCCTAATGGTTAGAGAGTTTGACTCCTAACCCTAAGGTTGTGGGTTTGAGTCTCAGGCCGGCAATACCACGACTGAGGTGCCTTTGAGCAAGGCACTGAACCCCCAACTGCTTTCCGGGCGCTGCAGCATAAATGGCTGCCCACTGCTCCGTGTGTGTGTGTGTGTGTGTGTGTGTGTGTGTGTGTGTGTGTGTGTGTGTGTGTGTGTGTGTGTGTGTGTGTGTGTGTGTGTGTGTGTGTGTGTGTGTGTGTGTGTGTTCACTGCTGTGTGTGTGCAGTTTGGATGGGTTAAATGCAGAGCACAAATTCTGAGTATGGGTCACCATACTTGGCTGTATGTCACGTCACTTATTTTCACTTTCATAAACTGGAACTGAATGTAACCGGATACTGCAATTCTCAGTTAAAGCCCATATAAACATAATTTGCATGTTTCCAAATGAACTGCATGTCACTATATGCTGAATCTCATAATCCAACAGCTTTATGTGTGGACAGATCAAACTCTCTCAACTCTTGGACGGTGGACTTTATCTCAAGAATGTTATGAGAAAATTATTAAAGATTTATTTTTCAAAGCCTGTAGATAACAAAGCTAGTGTGTGTCTCAAACAGGCTGCTGTCTTTGGGAATTATGTCTCGACAAAATAAGAATTTGCTGTGGCTGATGATTGTCTGTTGTTCTACGTGCCAGATAAGTATGTTACCTTGAAAAATTTATTCATCAATTAGAAACACAATTTAAAGTTACATCCAAGATGACAATATATTGAATGTTTTGTTGGGGAACATTGTGGAAAACAGAATTATGGACTTATCTCAAAAATTCAAAGCCTGTAGATAAACAAAGCTAGTGTGTGTCTCAAACAGGCTGCTGTCTTTGGGAATTATGTCTCGACAAAATAAGAATTTGCTGTGGCTGATGATTGTCTGTTGTTCTACGTGCCAGATAAGTATGTTACCTTGAAAAATTTATTCATCAACAAATATATGCCAATGAATGTGTTGTTTGGGGAACATTAGAAAACAAATTAAAGTTACATCAAAAATTTTTTGATTGTGGCTGTGGGCATCTAAATTGTGACATAGAGCTTTATATAATGTAATATATTGTTACATGATAAAGTCAAATGTTGCTTTTGTTTGTGCAGTCAGGTCAGAAAATCTGATCCAAATCAACATCCAAGTCAGTTTGACAGATGAATATTTCTCTAACAGAAGTAGCTCACCATATCCAGGTAGACATGAAATATACTGCTAACATGACTGTGTGAATACTTCATATTAATTATCTGAGAGCACTTGTGATGACTGAAACTCACTGAGTCCATTTCATGTTAATCAGATAATAACATATATAATTTCCACATGAATGTTGAACTAAACATTGAGCCTGTTGATCCTGGAGTGATATGTAGAAACGCAGTATATGACAAAAGTGCATGTAACGGTAAGTCTGTTTTAAAATTTAGAAATAGCTTTTCAGTTGTTTCTATTGCCTGTTTCATTCAAATTAAAGTTTAATCAAATACAGTACAATGCGAACAGACATTATATACTTTTTCTCTAATAATAAAACACTAAGTTGGGTTTATTCTAAGCTTTTAACTTGTACTTATTTTGAAAATCAAGCTGAGTAATTCATTCACCATAAGTTGACACTGTTTATTGTTTTAAATTATGGCAATAATATGATTGGACTCTATCAATAATAAATGTGTGAACTGATGAAAATGCATCTATAATGTTGAAATTACAGTGTTGCTTGGTTGACAAATAACCAACATATCATATATATGTCATGTAACATACCAAATATAATAGTTTCAATTATTGCGCAACTGCAGAAAAATTCATCCATTGTTTATTTCTTTGTTGAAGGGAAAGAAGGAAGCAGATACGTTCTGCATTTTAAAGATAGCAAATGGATGTGCGTGACCTGTGTTGATGGAAGATCAACCACCATTACACCACTGTCACACACTACATCTCACAATCCAACTACCAGTTTTGCATCATATACGGCTTCTCCCAACCCAACTAACAGTTTCACACCAGACAAAACAACCCCCAACTTAACTACCAGTTTTGCGGCAGGTATGTCAACTCCCGTGTTAACTACTAGTTTTGCATTAGATACGACAAATCCCGACCCATCTACCAGTTTAGCATCAGATAAAACAACTCCTAAGCCAACTATCAGTTTAGCACCAAAAGCAACAACTCCCAACCCAACTACCAGTTTTGTGCAAGATAAAACAATTCCTGAGCGAACTACCAGTTTTGCACCATATATGACAACTCCTGATTCAACTTCCAGTTTCGCATCAGATAATGCAACTCCCGAGCCAACTACCAGTGCATCACCAGATACGACAACTCCCAACCCAACCACCCCCATTTATCATCAGATATGGCAAGTCCTAACCCAACTACCAGTTTATCACCAGATACGACAACTCCCAACCCAACTACCAGCTTCACACCAGATAAAGCAACTCCCAACTTAACTACCAGTTTCGTGGCAGGTATGTCAACTTCCGTGTTAACTACTGGTTTCACATTAGATACGACAAATCCCAACCCAACTACCAGCTTTACACCAGATAAAGCAACCCCTGATTCAACTTCCAGTTTCGCATCAGATAACACAAATCCCCGAGCCAACTACCAGTTTATCACCAGATACGATAACTCACAACCCAACTACCAGCTTTACACAAGATAAAACATCTTCAGAGCCAACTACCAGTTTATCACCAGATACGATAACTCCCAACCCAACTACCAGCTTCACACCAGATAAAGCAACTCCCAACCCAACTACCAGTTTTGCATCGTATATAACAACCCACAACCCAACTACCAGTTTAGCATCAGATAAAACAACTCCTAAGCCAACTATCAGTTTAGCACCAAAAGCAACAACTCCCAACCCAACTACCAGTTTTGTGCAAGATAAAACAATTCCTGAGCGAACTACCAGTTTTGCACCATATATGACAACTCCTGATTCAACTTCCAGTTTCGCATCAGATAATGCAACTCCCGAGCCAACTACCAGTGCATCACCAGATACGACAACTCCCAACCCAACCACCCATTTATCATCAGATACGGCAAGTCCTAACCCAACTACCAGTTTATCACCAGATACGACAACTCCCAACCCAACTACCAGCTTCACACCAGATAAAGCAACTCCCAACTTAACTACCAGTTTCGTGGCAGGTATGTCAACTTCCGTGTTAACTACTGGTTTCACATTAGATACGACAAATCCCAACCCAACTACCAGCTTTACACCAGATAAAGCAACCCCTGATTCAACTTCCAGTTTCGCATCAGATAACACAAATCCCGAGCCAACTACCAGTTTATCACCAGATACGATAACTCCCAACCCAACTACCAGCTTTGCACAAGATAAAACATCTTCAGAGCCAACTACCAGTTTATCACCAGATACGATAACTCAAATCATTGATACTCCCAATCCAACTACAAGTGTCGTGCCAGATTCGACAACCCCTGATCCAACGTATATAACAACCCACAACCCAACTACCAGCTTTGCACAAGATAAAAAATCTTCAGAGCCAACTATCAGTTTAGCACCAGATACGACAACTCCCAACCTAACTACCATTTTTGCGTCGTATACGACAACTCCCAACCCAACTACCAGTTTATCACAAGATACGATAACTCCCAACCCAACTACCAGTTTATCACCAGATACAACAACTCCTAAACCAACTACCAGCTTCCCACCAGATAAAGCAACTCCCAACCTAACTACCAGTTTTGCGTCATATACAACAACTCCCAATTCAACTTCCAGTTTCGCATCAGATAACACAAATCCCGAGCCAAATACCAGTTTATCACCAGATACGACAACTCCCAACCTAACTACCAGTTTTGCGTCATATACAACAACTCCCAATTCAACTTCCAGTTTCGCATCAGATAACACAAATCCCGAGCCAAATACCAGTTTATCACCAGATACAACAACTCCCAACCCAACTACCAGCTTCACACCAGATACAGCAACTCCCAACCTAACTACCAGTTCTGCATTGTATGTGACAACTCACAACCCAGCTACCACTACCAGTTTCACATCAGATACAGCAATCCCCTTCCCAATTACAATCACCACATAATACAACTCCCAACCCAAAAACAAAATTCACACCAGATACAGCAACTCCCAACCTAACTACCAGTTCTGCATTGTATGTGACAACTCACAACCCAGCTACCAGCTTTACACAAGATAAAACATCTTCAGAGCCAACTATCAGTTTTGCAGCAAATACAACAACTCCCAACTTAACTGCCAGTTTTGCATCGTATACGAAAACTCCCAACCCAACTACCAGTTTATCACCAGATACGATAACTCCCAACCCAACTACCAGTTTATCACCAGATAAAGCAACTCCCAACCCAACTACCAGTTTTGCATCGTATATAACAACCCACAACCCAACTACCAGCTTTGCACAAGATAAAACATCTTCAGAGCCAATTATCAGTTTAGCACCAGATACGACAACTCCCAACCTAACTACCAGTTTCGTGTCATATACGACAACCCACAACCCAACTACCAGCTTTGCACAAGATGAAACATCTTCAGAGCCAACTATCAGTTTAGCACCAGATATGACAACTCCCAACCTAACTACCAGTTTTGTGTCGTATAAGACAACTCCCAACCCAACTAGCAGTTTATCACCAGAAACCAAAAACCCCAACTACCAGTTTCACATCAGATACACCAAACCCAACCACAATTACAAGATCACCATAAAATATAAATCCCAACCCAAATAACAATTTTTGCTTCATATAGACAACAACTCCCAACCCAACTACCAGCTTCACACCAGATACAGCAACTCCCAACCTAACTACCAGTTTTGCGTTGTATATGGCAACTCACAACCCAACTACCAACTTTACACAAGATAAAACATCTTCAGAGCCAACTATCAGTTTAGCACCAGATACGACAACTCCCAACCTAACTACCAGTTTTGTGTCGTATAAGACAACTCCCAACCCAACTAGCAGTTTATCACCAGATACGACAACTCCCAATCCAACTACCAGTTTATCACCAGATACGATAACTCCCAACCCATCTACCAGTTTATCATCAGATACGATAACTCCCAACCCATCTACCAGTTTAGCACCAGATACGATAACTCCCAACCCATCTACCAGTTTAGCACCAGATACGACAACTCCCAACCTAACTACCAGTTTTGCGTTGTATACAACTCCCAACCCAACTACCAGCTTATCATCAGATACGACAACTCCCAAACCAATTACCAGTTTCGCATCAGATAAAACAACTCCTGAGCGAACTACCACTTTAGCGCCATATACGACGACAACTTATCCAACTACCAGTTTTGCGTCATATATGACAACTCCCAACCCAGCTGCTAGTATTGCACCAGATTTGGAAACTTCCAACCCATCTACTGGTTTTGCACCAAATACAACAACTCCCAACACAACTACCGGTTTCATGTCATATATGACATCTCCCAACCCAACTAGCAGTTTTGCATTGTATACAACAACTCCCGACCCAACTACCAGTTTGGCGTCATATACAGCAACTCCGAATCTAAATACCAGTTTCACACTGCATTCGACAACTGACAATCAAATTACCAGTTTCACATCACATACAACAAATTCTGAGCCAACTACAATTTTCACATCACATACAACAACTCACAACCCAACTACCAGTTTCAAGTCATATACTACAACTCCTGATGTAACTACCAGTTTCACATTGCATATGACAACTTACAATCAAACTACAAGTTTCACATCACATACGACAACTCACAATCCAACTACAAGTTTCACATCACATATGACAACTCATGGATATACTGATCCCTCAAAGGCATCGTAAGTGTGCAGTTACCAGTGGATACCAAGTTTAAAACTCTGTTACAGAATACCAAGTAATTCAATCCATTTTACAGAGAAGACTTAGAAAATCTGGAGTATCAAATGGAAGAGTTGGAAAAAAGCAATAAAAGCAATTCAATAATTGTAAAGGAGGATGGTGTTGGTTTTCATTATATACAAGCCAAGAACACAAAAACCAAAGAGATGAACATATGCCACTCTTCACCTCATGCCACGGTAAACCTAAGAGCTAAGATGCATTAAAACGTTGTATGATTCATCAGTTATAATGTCAATTCTTCTTTTCACAGTTTGTTGAGAGTCAAAGTGACCTGATTACTAACTGTTCCTGGTTAATAAAAATTTCCAAGGAGGCTTTTGATAAATCACGTCTTGAAAACAAACAAAGTAATGTATGCTTCTATCTACGGTTCCAAAACTTGAGATATAACGTACTGCATGCTTCTATTTTTCCCCTCTATGAAAAGATTCTTAATAAATCTACTTTTGGACAAATGTTTCTCGATCAGTTATGTTCACACACATTTATATTTGATTCATGAGTGCTCTTATGGTTTCTGATTTAGGATGAAACTAATGATCACTCCATTCTGAACAATGAAGTTTACGGAATAACGATGAGGGCCAAAATCTCCAACCTTACCGACAATATTGACATGATCTTTAAACATAAAGATCTGGTAATGAAGCTTTTGTTGCTGAACTTTTATTATAATGATCAGACAATGCAAAATCAAAATTAAAATGAATGTTTTTACAGACCGGTAAGGCGTCCTGTGTTTCTTGGGATGGCAAAGGTACATTAATTTATGGCTGTACTGATCAGTTCCTATCAACAAACCCAGTTCATTCAGTTTTTTTTTATATAATCAGTTTCATTCATTGCTCTCTTTTCTTTGAAGGAAAACTTAACTGGACAGCATTTGGCTGTAAGACAGAAATCAACAACGACACCATAAAGTGCTCCTGCTCACATCTGACGTTCTTTGCAGTGCTGATGGTGAGAAGCTTCTCAGAGAAGAAGAACTTATGCTTTTGTAATTCATTTTTCATTTAAAAGATTCCATTAAATCAATATCAGTCTTTAAGTCCCTGTCTACATGCTCGTGAACATGTAAACGATGAGAAAAAAATGGTTTTAAAAATCCTCCTGTGGATCTGTTTCATTCTGTTTTTTTAGATCCCTCAGTCAGATGCAAACATCACAGCGCCGCATCTGGAATCACTGACTTTAATTTCTTCTGTCGGCTGCGGCATCTCCATGTTTTTTCTGGCCGTCGCATTATTTATGCATTTCTTGCTACGGTAGAGTATCTTAAAATTTATCATATAGTTAGACCACTATAAAAACCAATAAACACTAAAACTAAACTAAGAAACAATTTTCACTCAGAAATTGCTAGTGCATTTATAAAGAAACAGCAATGCATTGAATAAAACTTGAAATTTTTAAGTTTAAAGACTGAAATAGTATTTATTTGTAAATTGATGAGATCAAAGCTCTAAAGTATTAAAGTTCATGTTACAAGAACAGTTGTTTTTGTGTTTTAATAGGAAAGCCAAATCAAATCAGGCCACGAAGATCTTGATGAACATGTTTGTGGCTTTGTCTCTACTGAATGCTTCGTTTTTGTCAAACGAGAGCGTCGCTAACACAGGAGACAACACTGCGTGCGTCTTCATAGCGCTCCTGCATTACTCCATGCTGGCCTCATTCACCTGGTTCTTCATTCACTCTCAGAAAAAAATGGCATTATTAAATGCATTATTTAATAAATTACTGGGGCAGTACTCTTTCAAAAGGTAACAATATATCAAATTTGGGTACTAAAGCAACAGAACCCTATTAGAGTGTTGCTTTTTGGTAATAAATCTGTTTAACACCAGCCAGTCAAAACTTTACAATAAGGTCCCTTTAGTTAATGCTTTAAAGGGATAGTTCACCAAAAAAATGAAAATTTAATGTTTCTCTGCTTACCCCCAGGGCATCCAAGATGTAGGTGACTTTGTTTCTTCAGTAGAACACAAACAAAGATTTTTAACTCAAACCGTTGCAGTCTGTCAGTCATATAATGGAAGTGGATAAGAATCACAGCTTTGAGAGTAAAAAAAAACATACACTGACAAAATCAAATTAAACCTTGCGCCTTGTGACGATACATTGATGTGTAAAGACACAAAACGATCAGTCTGTGCAAGAAACTGAACAGTATTTATATATTTTTTTACCTCTGATTTTCGCCACAATGACCGATCTGTCCTGAGCACATCCTCAATAGCAATCTCAATTAGGAGTGTAAATGGTCCATTTGAGAGATAGGTGGCGGTAATGCGCTTATAAGTCTGGGATCCGCCGTAAAGCAAGAAGAAGGAAAAGAAGATGCATCAGGCGCCGGCTGTTGAGAACGCACTCAGGACAGTTTGGACACTGAGGTGAAAGCTATATAAATACTGTTCAGTTTCTTGACTGATCGTTTTGTGTCTTTACACATCAATGTATCGTCACGAGCCGCAGGGTTTAATTTGGTTTTGTTTGTGTATGTTTTTTTACTCTCAAAGCCATGATTCCCATCCACTTCCATTATATGACTGACAGACTGCAACGGTTTGAGCTAAAATATCTGTTTGTGTTCTACTGAAGAAACAAAGTCACCTACATCTTGGATGCCCTGGGGGTAAGCAGAGAAACATTAAATTTTCATTTTTGGGTGAACTGTCCCTTTAACAATGAGCAATAAAATTTTTACAGTATTTATTATTCTCTGTTAATGATAATTAATAAAAGATACAACTGGTCATTGTTTGTTCATCGTAGCTCAGGTCCATTAAGTATAGACAATTTTAATGCACTTTAAAGCTTTTAATACAATAATTGAGTATATACACAGGCTGTGTTTACAAAAGTTTACTAAACTGACACAACAGGCCTGTTTACACCTGGTCACTTCATGCATTTTCCCTGTTCGGATAGCTATCCGATCGTGAAAAAACCAGGTGTAAATGCCCTCCGAAACACTTTTGAGAAGGATTTAAATCCGATCGCTCAAACAGCTTCAGGAGGTGGTCTGGGATACATTCCAGACGAAACTGGACGAGTTTAAATGCATCTGGTTGTTTAATCCACTTACTCCTTCTAAAATGTTAAAATAATAAATGTGTGAGAGCGTGTCATAGGCTATTTGACATCATAGCCAGATATCACAGAGCTAATGTAACATGCACTGCAGTGGGTGAGTAGCTGACACGCAAACTACCGCAAATGAAACTGAAAGTAAGTCACAGATTCGCAACACACAAACATCCTCATTTTCTTTCCAGTGCTGATGCAGCTGTCTCTGGTTTCTCTGGCCTTTGATCTTGAAATTAGCTGATGATGAATAAAATGCACATATCTGTTGCTTTCATTGACGTGAACTCCATTAAATTTGCATATAGCGTGGGAATTTAAGATCAGATGTCCATTTTGGGTGTGTGTGGGTGGGTGGGGGGTCAGTTGTAATGAAACTACAACTATAACTATTGTGTTTTCTGTGTGTTTCCAGTGTGTCCCGCTCCAATAGTCGTAGTCATCGTTTCTGTAGAAGGATATGAAGCAGTGATCCTGAAAGCAGCGTCTGGAAAAATCACACGAATGTAAGTTGTTCTGATGTTACAGATTAATACATTTCTGAACGTCTACTGACTGTATTATTTCATTCTCTTTAATTACAGGTGCTGGATTACAAATCCTTACATCCACTACATAGTGAACATCGGCTACTACGCTGTAGTTTTCGTCTTCACGACAGGAATCTTCATCATGATCGTCACTAAGGTCCTTCAGGCCAGAAACATCAAAGCGACTGAAGACAAGAGAAAGACGTTCAGAAAGCAGCTGATGATGGTGTTGAGTTTGTTCCTGCTCTTCGGTCTGACGTGGTCTGTGGCGTTCTTCAGTTATGGACCGATGCTCACTGAATCAAATTACATCTTCACTGTGCTGAACTTGTTTCAGGGTGAGAAACAATCACATGCATCAAAGCATTTAGTTTAGTAGAACACTCCTATTTTTCCTACAGATTACAGCAAATTATTTGAATTAATTAATTCATGATTTTTAAAATATTATTTATTAATTTTATTTTAAATTTTTTGAATTAATTTGTGTTAATATTTTAATGATTTTTAAAATATTATTTATTAATTTTATTTTAAATTTTTACAATTTTTTTTTATTAGATAACATTTAATTTAATATATTTAATGTAATAATTTTATTGTTTATAAGGGGTTTTAACTGGATTTATATGATTCATTTGACCAAAGGTTTGATTATTTTTAGTCATACAGTAGTTTAAAAGACATGCATTAATTTATATCTGAAATGTATTTTAATAAGCTTCTCTCATTCTTTTCTCAGGGTTCTTCCTCTTCCTGTATTACTACCACATTCACAATGACGTTGCGGGTAATTTCTCAGATGATCCAGAAAGCACAGAGTCCATTGTTTAATACAGCATTAATGCTTTGGAAAATATTTATAACTAGCATAATTAAGACAGAAGGCTTTATTTGTCTCAGACTTTTGTCTCAGTCACTTATGAACAAGAAAGAGTTGTTTAAAATAAGGCATGCACATACAATTATGGCCCTAAAATGGGCAATTTTAGTGAAATAACTGAAAACAAATGACAAATACACATGTTGATCATTACTGTAACAATCTATTATTGTGGACTGAATTGTGTTTTCAAATCTCTGATATTATCTTATATTACTGTTAGATTTAATGAGCATTATAATCGTGTGTGTCAGAGCAACTCAAATAACACTGAACCTTATTCAGAAAACAAATTTACATCTTCTGTATGAATGTCAACGCGCCTTTGTATTCTGAAATTTGCATGGTAATTTTATAAAGACACATGCACTGGGTTTTAAAACATTTGGTTACTGGAAACACACACACAAAAAAAAAAATTCAGAATCAGCTGGTGATTTGTGCATTATTGAATCATTTAAAGATGTTCAGTTATATCTCAGTATTTCTCGTGCTAATAAAACATCATTCTTCATCATGATTGACTTTCAGTGGCTCCAAAAACATTTATTGTGAACGTCATTCATGACAAAATAAAGCAAAATAACAAAGCATGTGCCATTCATTGTAAAGAAAGATTGCTATTCATTGTTTCTATGAAAAATTTACAAACTTGCCATTTTCTGTATGGGAATCTGATAAATATTCATAATTAATCTAAATATAGCCTCTAATATATTGATCATTCCACGAAATCTGTTCCTTTTGTGTCCCTAAGAAATGATCAAACATAGATTTAATATAACAACAAATAAATGTGCAATTTAAAAACACAATACATTGTATGCTTTCATCAATATTACATAAAAAAGTCAAATTAAATATTATTTTAAATAATATCCCTCACTATGATTTTTCTTTTTCAGCAGGACAAAAATCCCTCCACTAAAAATTAGTAATTTCTTAATTTACAATAAAATATTTAATGATCCCTCACTATGATTTTTTCTTTTTCCAAGCAGGACTTTTTTAATTTGCAAAATGAAGGCCACAAAAAATATAAAAAAACTAAATTTGCATATTGTTCTAACATAAAATAGTCAAGGCCACAACATTGTCAAGCAATGTTTTTTGGCATAAGTGATGCATTTTTGTTTTTCTATAAAATATAAATCAATTTATTGGTGTCCCCGATTTCATGTCAGCCCTGTTACCCTCATTAAAAAAAAAAACAAAAAACAAAAAAAAAAACTTGTAAAATAATGTAATTCAAACATTTTAAAGGACACCCTCGATATATTATTAAGTTAATGCCTCTATCATTCAGTGGCATATGAGTTCTAATTAAACTATAGTATCTAGTAACGTTTGTGTAGGTAACAGTGTTGACAATGAAAAAACAATACCAAACATGAGGTAGAAAAAATAGTCTATTTCTTTTTTTTTTTTCCTCTGGATCCAAAAAATAAGAAAATTACATCAAGCCTGAGATGGGCACAATACAATGTCTTGGGTCATTTTAAAGGTGTTTCCCTTTGGTCAAACTTCATTTCATGAATATTTAAAAAATATTGATAAAACTTTTTTTATTTTTTATTTTTTCCTAGTGGAAAAGTCACTGATTTCATGGAATGACCCAAATGTTATGTGTCATTGGCATTCTGTTGCTGCTTTTATTTAATATAAATATTAATTTCCTACTTTTATATAGTTCTTTGTGAACAATGGTGGCTTGATAAACTGGACATGAATGTAACCAGGTAATGAAATTCCCAATTAAAGCCCAAATAAACATGATTTGCATGTTTGATACAATTTAAAAAAAAAAAAAAAAAAAAAAAACAATACAAATATATATATATATATATAGATATATATATATATATAATATATATATATATATATATATATATATATATATATATATATACTATATATATATATAAACTTTCATATATTGTAGATTCATTACATGTAAAGTAAAACATTTCAAATTTTTTCGTTTTTTTATTTTATTATCTTTACTCATGAAAGTCAAAAATCCAGTATCTCAAAATATTACAATATTTAGATTTGAGTTTCATTAAATGACCATCCCTACAGTATAAATTCCGGGTATCTCTTGTTCTTTGAAACCACAATAATGGGGGAAGACTGCCTGACTTGACAAGGGTCCAGAAGAAAAATGGTTCCAATCAAATCCAACTGACACCCTCCACAAAGAGAGTAAGTCACAGAAGATCATTACTGAAAGGGCTGGCTGTTCACAGAGTGCTGTATCAAAGCATATCAAATGCAAAGTTGACTGGAAGGAACAAATTAGGTAGGAAAAGGTGCACAAGCAACAGGGATGACGTCATGGGCCAGGTGGACCGATAGATTGGCGTTGTTTCACACATGCTTCAGACACGGGTCATGCAGGCTGCATTCCCCAATGTGCCCCCTAAGGGGCGCAGCGTGGAGTTCCCTCCCGGGGAACCATGATAACATGCATAACTGAGACGGTACTTTCTATACTGTTACAAGTACTACTATAAGCAAACTTTTTTTTTTCATCAATGACAGCACAAATTATGAATTTAAAGACTGAGAATTGTCAAGAAAAAAAAGTCTAATATGGGCGCAGTAAGTGGTGAAAATAAATGTGAAACAGCCTATAGAATCAGAATCAGAATGATTTAGAATGAGCTTTATTTCCAGGTATGTTTACACATAGGAGGAATTTGTTTTAGTGACAGAAGCTCCACAGTGCAACAGAATGACAGTGAATCAAATCATCAATAATCACTAATACTACACTAAGAAACAATTTTAACCTGCAAGTAACTTGCTAGTAAATTTCACAAGAAACAGCAAGTAAAACATTGAATTAAACTTGAAATCAAAGCTCTAAAGTATTTAAGTTCAGGTTACAAGAACAGTTGTTTTTGTGTTTCAATAGGAAAGCTGAATCAAATCAGGCCACGAAGATCTTGAAGAACATGTTTGTGTTCACCAATTAGTTCATGCTTTAACTAACAATGAGCAATAGATTTGTTACAGTATTTACTAATCTTTGTTAATGATAATAAAAATAATAAAATAAAAAATACAACTGTTTGTTGTCAGTTCATCATAGCTCAAGTCCATTTAGTATAGGTGTGCATTATACAATTTTAATGCACTTTAAGGCTTTTAATTCAATAACTGAGTATGTTGACTGTCTGTGTTTACAAAGGATTATTAAATTGTTGAGTTTGTTCCTGCTCTTTGGTCTGACGTGGTCTGTGGCGTTCTTCAGTTATGGACCGATGCTCATTCCCTCATATTACATATTCACTGTGCTGAACTCGTCTCAGGGTGAGAAACAATCACTTGCATCGATACACTATTTTTCCTATTTATACACTCTCAGAAATAAAGGTACAAAAGCTGTCACTGTGTAGGTACCTTTTTTCAAAAGGTACACTTTTGTACCCATTGGGGTCTAATATGTACACTTTAAGTACTAATATGTTCAAAATGTACTATATGTTTTTCCTTTAAGGAACACAAAGTGGGACCCTTAATGTACAAATATGTACCTTGTGAAAAGGTACCGCCCCAATGACAGCTTTCGTACCTTTACTTATAATAGTATATTATCAAATAATTATATTAATATAAAAAAAATTCATTATTATTATATATAATATTAATAATTAAATTATTTTTTATTATTAGTAGTATTTTTTTAAAAACTGAATTATTCTATTTAACTATTTTATTGATCATTTCAACATTTAATTATATCACATCACATCACAACAAAACAAATCAAAAAAATAATAAATTTAAAATGTATTTGAGTTAGTTGAAATAAGTTTCTCTGATCTTTTTTCATGTTTTTTTCCTCTTCCTGTACAACTACCACATTCACAATGACGTCGCGGGTCATTTCTCCGATGATCCAGAAAGCACTGACACCACTACAATCATCGCTCAATCCAGCATTACTGCTGTAGAAATTATTTATAACTAGCATAATTAAGACAGAAGGCTTTCTTTGTCTCAAACTTTCTAAAACTGATCTGTCGTTGTTTAAGGGGAAACTGTGTATTCTCATCAAAATTAAGCTCAAAAACAACACAAGGACGAAAGTCAGTTATGAATGAGAAAGAACGATTTAAAATGATGCAATGCACAATAACAATCATAACCAAAAAAACATTAAAAATCATCATTCTGACTTAATATGTGATCATGTGCATGTAAGAGCAGCTCAAACAACACTGACCCTCTTTTACTAAACAAATTCACATCTTCAGAATGCACTCAAAACAACCACGTGACCCAGCTTAATCAAATCCACACACATGGAATAAAAAAAATTGGGTATACAAACAAATTTCCAAACAACCTTTCAATTTCATTTCAATTGATAAATCGAAAAATAATCATAATCAAAACAAAACACATGGAATGGTAAATAATGTTTACAAAAATATTTAATCTATTAAAAATACACATATCATCATAAAAACACTGTCAGAATCAGCTTATGTTTTCTACATTATTTAATGTGGTTTACATCTACAGATGCTCTGTTATCTCTGAATGATTGTCATGAAGCTATTAAAATTACATTTTTCATCATGATGAACTTTCAGAGGCTCCAATCTTTTTTTTTTTTTTTTTCTTTTTTACTCAATACAAAACACAATTTTTCAATGTTTAAAAAAAAAAAAACTCAAAATTTTCATTATAATAATAATAATAAATGATGCAAATTTTACTAAATAAAATTAAAATAAATTAAACAATATAAAAAAAAAAGCCTCTAATAAATGCTGACGCTAACCATAACATTCTGTTGCTACTTTCATTTAATACAAATATTTGACTAGATATACTTAACTTGAATTAAACAACGAATAAATAAAGCGGCTCATAATCCAACAGCTTCATATGTGTATAAACTAACCCCATGTAACGATTAAATTATGAAATCATTGCTGCGGCTGATGATCATCTTTTGTGCATGCCAGATAAATATGTTGGGGTTAGTTTATTTCTCTCACCCCTTGACTTGGTGGGAATTTTAGGAAAAAAAAAGTTATTTTTGCTTTGCGGGCTGTGGATGATTCAAATCTTTTGTGCATGCCCCAGATAAAAATAAATATGGTTGCTTTTTAAAAAAACAAAATAAAATGCATTTTGTTATCAACTTAATATCTACTGGTAGGAGTTGTTTGCATCATGTTCCCATAACACCATTATCTCTAATAGTTTTTGTTGTTGTGTGAAAGTGTGTTTTTGGGAAATGTTGTGTTTTTTGCAAAAAAAAAAAAAAAAAAAAAAAATAAAAAAAAAAAAAAAAAAAAAAAAAAACAAAAACAAGCCTGCCTTAAAAAAAAACAAAAAAAAAAAAACTTAAAAAAAAAACAAAAAAAAAAAAAAAAAAAAAAAAGCTTATTTGAAAAAAAAGTACTTCAAACAAATGTAAATTAAAAAAATGTTCTCAGTGGTTTTCCATTCAGAATATGAAATGACTGTTTGAAAACTTGGTCGAAGGCACATATTTTATTAAAAAAAAACTGTGTGTCCCCCGTGGAACAAATTGAAAAATGATTTTTCCTGGTCTGCCCATCAGTTCAGTTTCTGAACTTCCTTCAAATCAGGTGGTGTGTTCCGTTGGTACAAAAAGGGTAGGTTGTTAATGTTTGAAGACTGTTTGCGTTTTTTTTTTTGTTTTTAGTTCTTTTAGTGCAACAAACCCAATTTTCCCTACAGACCATTACAAAAAAGACCCAAAAACCACATGAGAAACAAAAATCCCAGTTCCAACAATGATTGGATCCACTGTTTCTCAGTGCAAACCCAAAAAAAAAATAGTTTGTAACAACACTTTTTAACGATTGCAATTATCTACAAAAAACAAGGCTTTTTCCAAATGCAAACCTGATTGTTCATTTGTCCCCCCCCGTAAAGTTTACCCCTGTAAATGAGGCTCCTGCTGAAAAAGAAGAGCAACTATATTATATCAATTAAACCTAGCAAAATAACATAAACATTTTATCAAGGCATCCTGGCAAAAGTACATTCAATCTATTGTAATCATTTTATCAAGGCATCCTGGCAAAAGTACATTCATTTAGGGCTGAGCGATTATCACAATGCAGTTTTTCATGTCAGTTAATATTGATAATTATCACGATAAACGTCAAATCTTTGTTTTTTTCAAGCTGAAAGGCATGAAAGGCAGAAGATAAGATTGATCTACATCAAAATATGATTAAAATTAAGTAAAACCCTTTGCACAAAAAATCTGAAGCACTATATTAAAAAGATACAACAATCATCAAAAAGATTAATATAAAAACAAAATAAAAACAAAATTAAGTAAAACCCTTTGCAGTCTTTTTCCTTAAAATATCTCGTTTTGGTTTGGCATGTTGTAACAGATGACATTGTTTCAAATCATGAAACAGGTTTGTGTTCGCTGACTTTGATGGCAAGATGATTTATGCGTATTAACAAAAACAGTAATGTCTGTAAAAGCCTCATATTTATAGGGTAAATGTCTAATATTCTGACTGTTTGAATTAGGACTTTTAACAAAATTAAACAAACAAAAACTAAACAAAAGTAAAAAATTAAAAAATACCATATAAAATGTAACTATATGGTTTCTATAATATTTGCATGAAAAACCGCAGCGTAAATACATTTGGTATAAATACAAATACATTAATGTTCAATACATTTTGGGTATAAAAATACACATACATATTAAATGTTATAAGCCCTAATAAAAAAAGGGGGACAAAAACATATGAGATAAAATCACATCAACAAACACCACATAAACAACCAAAAACAAACAAATACATATAACACACATTTCGGCGCCCACATTTCATAACATAATGGGATACAAACACAATAATATGAATCTACCCTCAACAAAACAACCACCAGAGGGTGCAGCATGCACACCTGATGGATACAAACAAGCGCCAAGCTACCAGGTGGGAAGGAGGCGAAGAGAGAGCATTATTTAGGAGGCTTTACAAAAAAAAAGTGCCATGGGGGGTTTTTTAATGACCACAGAAAGAGTCAGGACCTCGGTTTTTAATATGTCTCATCTGAAAGGACGGTGCTTGTTGACTGTCTAGTGTTCCCCATCACTACAGCTGGAAAGTGTTAGGGACCCACACAGAACACAGGGTGAGCGCCCCCTGCTGGCCTCACTAACACCTATCCAGCAGGAGGTCTCCCACACAAGAACTGACCAGCTCAACCCTGCTTCGCTGTGGTTTTCTCTTATCTTGAGCAGTTCCTTTAAGATCATCTTTATTATCATTGAGCACTGCTAGTTTTTAGTCATATTTTGACTCACTTATTTTTTTTTTGTTGTTGTTGTTTAAATATTCAATATTACAATTTTTGTTATTATTATTAGCAAAGGTCTATATTGTTTTAACAAAATTTTCTTGTAGTTTAAGTTATTTTTAGCACATCAGAATTAAACTGAATAAAAATGGAAAATGTTGCTTTGGCAACTAGTTGAAATGAAATAAGTATTTTTCAATTAAGTAGTTAAATTTTTATAAATGGATTTAGGTTTAGTTTTTTAACTATAATAACCCTTGTCTCTGTGTTTTCAGTGTGTCCGTCTCTGACAGTCGTAGTTATAGTTTCTGTAGGAGGATATGAAGCAGTGATCCTAAACGAGACATCTGGAAATATCACACGAATGTAAGTTGTTCTGATGTCACAAATGCATGAGTTTATGAACGTCTACTGATCGCCTTTTTATTTCATTCTGTTTAATTACAGGTGCTGGATTACAGATCCTTATATTCACTACATAGTGAACATCGGCTTCTATGCTTTAGTTCTCATCTTTATCATGATCGTCACTACGATTGTTCAGACCAAAAACATAAGATCGACTGACGGCAAGAGAAAGACGTTCAGAAAGCAGAAAAGGCAGGGAAGCAGCTGATGATTGGTGTTTGAGTGGTTGTTCTGCTCTTCGGTTCCCTGACGTGGTTCTGTGCGGCGTTCTTCAGTTATGGACCGATGCACATTACCTCATATTACATATTCACTGTGCTGAACTCATTACAGGGTGAGAAACAATCACATGCATCACTACATCTGGTTTAGTAGAACACTTCTATTTATCCTACAGTTTTAATTCAATTATTTGAATTAATGCATTATATTTATTTCAATTTAATGCATAATTAATTATATAAAATTATACAAATATATAAAAAATTCAATTATTTAATTCGTTAGAAGAGATTTTACAGCTTTTTTTTTTTCAATTGTTAAACAATTTGCTAACACGCGTGTAACCAATACTAAATACTTTTTTCTCTAAACTCTTAACACAGGAGCAACCACACCTTACATAAAACAATTATCCAAACAAAAAAAAAAAAAAAAAAAAAAAAAAAAAATTAAATAAATACAAACTTTAAATAATAACAAACCTCTACATTTCAAAATGCTGAATACCCTTTTTCTACATATACTAACTCTATCAAAACACAGCAAACCGGATTCAAAATCGAGTCATTTGGTCAAAACATTAGCACTAGTTTCTATCCAATAGGAACATATAGTCAATCATAACACAGTGACAATACTAGCTGATTGCTTTACAAAAACTGCATTACTTATGTTTCAGTTCTACCTGCATATACAGTAATAGACGATAAAAAAAATGCATAGTTTTTATTTTTTTGCAATTTAGCCTTCAGTTTACCTTCAACTGAAACCCATTTTACAATTTACTATGCAAGCAAGCTTGTTTCTGTCACAGAATAAAAAAGTAAAAACAGTAATCGTGACCTTTTTATCCCACAATTCGGACTTTATCAGAATTGTGAGATTCTGTAAATTACCATTTGCAAGAAAAAAGTCAAAATTCTGAGATAAAGTCACAGTTACCCTTTACATTCCATGCAGAAATAAGCTTTCATAGGTTCAACGTGTGTAAGCGGAAAAAACGAACAAACATAAAAGCTGCACAGTCCAACACTCATTCTCACTCCTCTCCCTGCATTATTCCTCTCTCTCTCTCTAATTCTGTTTTGTTCTGCATCCACAAAATAATTCAAAGAGGTCTTTTTTACTCTGTTGTTGATGGAAAAGGCTTCTGTGAAGTTGTAGAGAGGACTCAGACGCGAGGGTGACGATTACAGTTCTTTGGCAAACTGTGGCAGTCTTTAGCAGGTAAGGTTCTGTGGATGTACAATGACAAGCACAAAGTAATATTCCCAGCCAGGGGAAGTAATTATCGTAGGGACAGGACAGGGACACATGGACAGGACAAGGACAGACAGGACAGGACAGATAGAGACCAACGGGTCAATAACCACTCTGTGACATCAAACAATCTGACAACAAGACGGGGAAAGAGAGGGTTAGAAGAAGAAAGCCAAGATAATGAGACGGGCAAGAGGAAAACAGGTGGGGAAAGGCAAAGAGTGGAAAGAGCCCCCCCAATGGAAAGTGAAAACAGCTGGGTTAGTGATTTGAAACCCAGAGACAGTGGATGGTGGAATAGAGTGTGTGAGTAACCAGCAGAGGGAGACAGAGAAAGAGACAGGATCATGACAGCTTCAACATCTGAGTATTCCTCCAATGAGACTGGAATCAGCTATTTCTAAATATCTTAAAAAATGCTTATCAGTTGTTACAATATTTTATATAGAGATATATTTTTTTTTTCAGTTTTTTTGAGCTGCTGTTGTTGCAGAAGAAGAAGAAGAAGCTTTGTACTATATTTAAGGTTTGGAACATTAGGTTTTTTTCCCCTTTCATTTCCCTGACACCGCTGTGTGTTAAGCCATTTGTGAAATAAGACTAAAAAAAAGAATCCATGAACTGGGGGGTTTTTTTTTGTAAGCGTGTATGAGAGAAAAAAAGTAAAGCATTTTAAAACATGGTAATTGACCTGCATATTGGTGTGAAAAAGCAACAGTGAATTGTCGTGTGTAAAAGGAGTTATATGATTCATAAAACCAAAATATAGATCGCTTAGAGTTTCGAAAATGTGACTAGAGATCGGACAAAAGCATGTTAGCAAATGAAAAAAAAAATGTAAAAGGAGTTATATGATTCATTTCACCAAAAGTTTGATTATTTTTAGTCACAGTTTAAGTCATGCAACTGACTTTAATCTTATCTTAAATGTATTTGAAATAAGTTTCTCTGATCTTTTTTTCAGGGATTTTCTTCTTCCTGTATTATAACCACATTTACAATGATGTCGCAAGTATTTTTTTTTTTAGATGATCCAACCCACAATCCCACTTTGCAATCCAGCATTTTTAAACTGCAACCACAAAGACAAGGGCGAGAGTTTCCCCAAAAGCTTCGTAAGCCTCAAGAAGTTCGTTTTCCCGGAAAAACGATAGTACGCACTGATCTTAAATGAGTTAACGTGTCCCTGTTTCCCAAAAGCAAAATCGTAACTTAAATATAGCACTTTGAAAATCACTAATATCGTAGATCTGACGAGTTGCTCTGGAGTTGGAAATAACTCGTAAAGCCCCAAGTGCATCGTTAGAAGACAGATTTATACAGTCACCTGCAAAACAATCAGCAGATTACACCTTTAACTTGATTCAAGTGCAATGTGATTATAATATAAGGATTTGATTGTGCTTTAGGTGAACACACTTTCAATGACAACTCGCCGCTTTTTTTTTTTTTTTCGATTAATTTTTGATTAAAATTTAAATGAAATAATCAAAAGGGCAGAGAAAAATAGAAAACTACAAACTCTAAATTAAATAACTGAAACAAAAAATAAATAAAATAAAACTAAAAAAAAACAAAAAAAAACGAATTAGCCTGCAAGCAGCAATTATCGGTGTTCAAAGCAACTTTAAGACTTTTTTGGGGTAGTCCCTCTTGCCGGCCAGCCTGGCATGTAATGGCTGACAAACTTTGACCTCAATGAGATTTTAAATGTTGTAACAGTGGTTTTTATAATGTTTTGACCCCCATGAATCCATAAAAAACCTTTGAACTTGTACTGTTTAAGTTAGTTGAAATTTTTAAGCCCATTAGTGATCGTCTGATCCCATCTAGTGGTTTTAAATGGCAATTTTCATACAAGCACTGTGTTGTTTTTGTTTAAAATTTATAACACTAGTTAGAGTGTTATTTCTTGCCCAATCCCCTCTTAAATTTTAGCATGCTTTCGTCTAGAATGAAAAAATGTGCATTATTTTAAACAAACAGTTTTGATAATTTGTGGTGACGCTGTTCTGTTTGGGTAATTAATAGTTAGCCTTTGGGGTACACTATTTTTAAGAGACATATTATAAAAATTGACTGGTTTATAGTTGTCCAAATGCAAATTGTTTTTCATTTTTTTTTTTTTTTTTGATAATTAATTGCACCTACCAGAAGTCTAGAAGAAATTGTTTACTCAGTGGTTTTTATTGATTTTTCAGCCTTAAGCCGTTTGGACTAAGTTTGCAAAAGTAGCTTTTTTAAAATAATATTGAATTTTAATTAACATTTTTATTGACAACATTGGACAAAAGTTTTTCAGAATGAGGTGCTCTATCATATGATATGAAAGATATAGTGTTTTGCCGTGAATATATGAGTCATTTTTCAACTAATTTGAGGCTATTTACCACATAAATCTGCAATTTAGGGCCTTTTTGCAACTGTTTTTTATCACCACCTATGACCGAATCCTCTATGAAACTTTCTAATAATTATTAGATTTATCCTGACAACTCATTGTTGTCGATTTTGTAAGTTTCGTAAACGTTTGTTTTGAGATTTTTTCCTTTTAGGTTTTTATAGGCTTTTGTGGTATTTTGGCCACACCCCTTTTCCTAAATTAACCTGTTAATAGCTAACCAAAGGACAAAATTCAACAATTTTTTGAAGTAATATAGTGATCTAAAGAGTCCAGAGGAATTGTTCTGTAGTTAGTTTGATCGAGATTAAGTGGAAAACATAGGACTAGTTCGCGAAAATATGTTTTTAACATATTTGTGAATATTTACATGAAACGATTGGATTGACAACATTAGTCCCCGAGGCACAGTTGTTCAGAATGAGGAGATCTGTCTATGATATGAAGATCTAGTGTTTGTGTAAAACTATGACAATGTTCTACAAATTTCAGGTCATTTTTCCATAGAAATCTTGTGTGTTTATGAGGACTTTTTTTTAAATGTTATAGCGCCAGCTATGGTCCGATCACCATGAAACTTTGCATGCTTCTTAAGAGTCATTTTTGATATGTTTTCACCAAGTTTCGTAAAGTTTTGAGTTTTCGTCTAGGTTTTAAGGCTTTTTAGTATATTTGCTGTTTTGGCCACACCGCTCTTTAATAAATGATCGTCCCTTTTACTCAAGTCAACCAACAGGGACCAAATTTCAAACAATGTGGCTTTGGAGAATCTATTGATCTAGAGTAGTCCACAGAATATTACTGCAGTGGTTTTTGGTTCCGATCGGGTAAAAAACTAGGACTAGTTCGACAAAAGTAGTTGTTTAAAACATATCTATGAATAATTATTGAACGATTGATTGACCAGCAATGGGTTCTTTAGGCAAAGTTGTGCATTAATGTGGAAGATCTTATCAAATGATATGCCATATTGTGTTGATATGTGAAACACACACGTGATTTACAGAGCCATAAAACTCGTTAGCGCCAACTAGGTGGCCCGATTTCTTTCAAAATTCTTACAGACCTTAAGGTCCATGAGTCGAACATGCCCCACCGAGTTTCGTTCCGATCGACCTCCGTTAAACCCCTTCAAATAGGTGCTTAAATTTGGTTTGTGGGCCAATGGCGGCCATGTTTTTTTGAGATATTGCGAATGTCCTCAAAGATACTTGTGCCCCGTTCAGACAAAGACAATGCATACCATTTTCAGAATTCGATCGGACCAACGGTTGACTAGTTATAGCTGTTCCTATGTTTTTTTTTGTGGTCTTATAGCGCCCCCAAGTGGCAGAGGTGTCCAATTTTTTTATTTATGTGAACCAAAAGATTGAGCTTATACATATATGTAACCAAGTTTGGTGGAGAGATATCTCATTCTGTTTAAGAGTTTATAGCTAAAATAACATTTTTGGCTAACGTAGCCATAGACGCTTCTTGGCATACCGTTTTGCGCTAAAATCAAAATTATCAACATGTGTTTTGGGATAATTATTGATCTATAGTGTCCAGAGAATATTTCTGCAGCTGGTTTGGTTCCAATCGGTTTGAAATCCGTAGGACTAGTTCTCAAAAGTACGTTTTTCGGATAGAACACATTTTTGCGGACAAAACCGCTGCGTCGTAGAGCCAAAATTTCGGACTCCCAAACTTGTGTGCGTACTGACCCAAGGATTACAACGATGTAAAGTTTTTGAGTCTACGTCAAAAGGTTTACGACTGCGGGCCAAAAATGTCTGAAATTTTTGTATGTTGCGCTGTAGCGCCCCCGTTAGGCCGATTGGGTCGAGATTTGATAGGTTTCTCCCCAAATTGAGCCTACAATTGGCCAAATGTCAAGCTCTCTAGGCATTTTTTTTTACGGTTTGGTCTGCACGATCAGATTTTAGGGCAGAAAAAACAACTCTCATTGAAATTTAATTGGTAATTAGCTGCAAGCAAGCGATTCCGGGGTTCACACGCACTTTAGACCTTTGAAAGGACAAGACTCCGCCACATTGTCCTGTATACTGCTATGTAATGTGTGGAACTGCACCATATAATATTGTTTCAAAACAATACAAATAAATAAATAAAAAATCCAGATTTTGGGGAGGAGCAACTGAACGAAGCTA
>NC_056613.1:4991373-4991504 GCF_018340385.1 Cyprinus carpio | reverse complement strand
AACGTAGGACTAGTTCGCAAAAGTAGGTTTTTAACATATCTATGAATAATTATTGAACGATTTGAGTGACAGCAATGGTTCTTGAGGCAAAGTTGTGCATTATGTGGAGATCTATCAAATGATATGCATTT